>NC_037675.1:90935348-91235348 GCF_003255815.1 Theropithecus gelada
GAAAAAAAAAAAAAAAAAAAAAAAAAAAAAAAAAAAAAAAAGAAAGACACTGTCAAGAGAATGAAAAGACAAGTAACAGATTGTGATAAAATATTTGCATATCACACATTTGATGAAGAACTTATATCTAGAATACCTTAAAAACTCTCAAAACTCAGTGAGTAAATAACTAACCCAACAATATAATGGGCAAAACACCAGAACAGGCCCTTTACTAAAGAAGATATTTTAATGGCAAATAAGAACATGAAAAGTTGCTTAACCACAACAGCCATTAAGGAAATGCCAATTAAATCTACAATGAGATATTACCATTACATTCCTATTACAATGGCTAATTTTTTTTTTTTTTTTTTTTTTTTGATACAGAGTCTTGCTCTGTTGCCCAGGCTGGAGTACAGTGGTGTGATCTCAACCCTCTGTAACCTCCGCCTCCCAGGTTCAAGCAATTCTCCTGCCTCAGTCTCCCAGGTAGCTGGGATTACAGGCATATACCACCACATCCGGCTAATTTTTGTATTTTTAGTAGAGACAGGGTTTTGCCATGTTGACCAGGCTGGTCTCGAACTCCTGACCTCAGGGGATCCACCTGCCTAGGCCTCCCAAAGTGCTGGGATTACCAACAATGGCTAAAATTTAAAAAGCCTGGATCATACCAAGTTTTAGCAAAGATGTGAAGCAACTGGAACTCTCATACCTTGCTGGTAGAAATGTAAAATAGCACAAATACTTTGAGAAACATTTTGACAGTTTCTTAAAAAGTTGAACATATATCTACTATATGACCTAGCTATTCCAATCTTAGGTATACATCTGATAAACATGAAAGCATATGTCCTCCATACAGAGACTGGTACACAAAGGTTCACAGCAGTTTTGTGACAGCCCTAAACTGGAAACAATTCAAACATTTTTCAAAAGGTAAATGGAAAAACAAATTGTGATATATCCATACAATGGAATACTATGCAGCAATAAAGAGGATAGAAGTGTTAATCCATACTCAACATGGATGAATATTTTATTTTATCTTATCTTATTTTATTTTATTTTTAAGAGAAGGAGTTTTGCTCATGCTGCCCAGGCTGGAGTGCAATGGCACGATCTTGGCTCACCGCAACCTTCACCTTCTGGGTTCAAGTGATTCTCCTGCCTCAGCCTCCCAAGTACCTGGGATTACAGGCATGCACCACCACATCTGGGTAATTTTGTATGTTTAGTAGAGACGCGTTTCTCCATGTTGGTCAGACTGGTCTTGAACTCCCGAACTCAGGTGATCCACCCGCCTCGGCCTCCCAAAGTGCTGGGATTACAGGCGTGAGCCACCGCACCCGGCCTGATGAATCTTAAAATAAGTATGCTGAATGAAAGATCCTGGACACACACACACCCCTCAGAAAAGTACATGCTATATGATTCTATTATATAAAATTCTAGACAGTGCAAACTAATCTACAGTGACAGAGACAAAATAGTGGTTGCTTGCATACTTGTTGGAGGGTGGGGAGGAATGAAAGGAGAGATGACAAATGGGAAGAAAGCAGCTTTTGTGGATGATGAATACCTTCATTATCTTGATTGTTAGGATGAAGCCACGATGTACACATACATCAAAACTACACACTTTGAATATGTGTAGTATGTCATATATCAATAAAGTTAGTTTTGAAAGATTACCTGATACGTTAAGACATGCTTCCTAGAGTTTTCTACCAAAGTATCCCTACAGAATAAAACTCTAGGGATCTAGGGCTATAATTCATTAGCCATCAATCCCACAACCCAAATTTCTTTAAGTCTCATCCTGTCTTCTGAAAATCATACATATGTGGTTCCTTCCTAGTCAAAAAACAATTCATAAGGCCGGGCGCGGTGGCTCAAGCCTGTAATCCCAGCACTTTGGGAGGCCGAGACGGATGGATCACGAGGTCAGGAGATCGAGACCATCCTGGCTAACACAGTGAAACCCCATCTCTACTAAAAAATACAAAAAAAAAAAAAACTAGCCGGGCGAGGTGGCGGGCGCCTGTAGTCTCAGCTACTCGGGAGGCTGAGGCAGGAGAATGGCATAAACCCAGGAGGCAGAACTTGCAGTGAGCTGAGATCCGGCCACTGCACTCCAGCCTGGGCGACAGAGCGAGACTCCGTCTCAAAAAAAAAAAAAAAAAAAATTCATGTGTGTGTGTGTACATGTGTGTATGTTTAATATTAATTACTAGTTAAAATGCGTAACATTTTACCCCAACAAATGTTTCAATTAAACAGATGCCACAGAGGATGCAACCTGTTTGCTCCATGGCATTCCTGACCCCTGGCACACAGGAGAAGTATAAAAACATTTTAGCCAGTACAATTTTACTGTTATAAAAACATGTAGGCAGTGCAGTTGCAAAGTCTAGATGCTTTTACTTTCTTCCTATAGTGTTTCTCTCTCCCCACTCCTCTTTTTTTTTTTCTTTTTTAACTTGTAATTGCTGGGAAATTGGGACAGAAAATATATTTGCCAGTATTAGACACTACTTTCCTCTTTTAAGGAAGCAGTGCCTAAGAATTTCAAATGTTTATCATCTGAATGATTTGAAATGAGCAAACAAAAAATTAGACTCCTATCCAGGAAGGGGGCATTTTTGGTTCTGATTAACTGAATATTCTAGATATTGCAGAAATATTATTGTTGTTTCCTTTCCACCAGATTATACAATGCTTCTGGATTATACTTATGGCCTTTAACTGGGCATGATGGCACACACCTGTAGTTTTGACACTTGAGAGGCTGAGGTGGGAGGATCCCTGGAGCCCAGGAGTGTGTGAAGTTGCAGCGAGCTATGAGTGCACCACTGCATTTCAGCCCGAGCGACTGTATTAGTCAGTTCTCATGCTGCTAATAAAGACATATCTGAGACTGTGCAATTTTTTTTTTTTTTTTTGATATAGGGTCTCACTCTGTTGCCCAGGCTGGAGTGCAGTGGTACAATCTCGGCTCACTGCAACCTCTGCCTCCCGGTTCAAGTGATTCTCCTACCTCAGCCTCCTGAGTAGCTAGGATTACAGGTACGTGCCACTACACCTGACTAATTTTTGTATTTTTAGTAAAGACAGGGTTTCACCATGTTGGTCAGGCTCGTCTTGAACTCCTGACCTCGTGATCTACCTGCCTTGGCCTCCCAAAGTGCTGGGATTACAGGCGTGAGCCACCACACCTGGCCTTGAGACCATGTCATTTATAAAGAAAAAGAGGTTTAATGGACTCACAGTTCCATATGGCTAGGGAGACATCACAATCATGGTGGAAGGCAAAGGAGAAGCAAAGGCATGTCTTACATGGCAGCAGGCAAGACAGCATGATCAGGGGAACACCCCTTTATAAAACCATCAGATCTCATGAGACTTATTCACCAACACCAGAACAGCACAGGAAAGACTCACTCCCATGATTCAATTACCTCCCACCAGGTCCCTCCCATGACACCTAGCAATTATGGGAAATACAATTCAAGATGAGATTTGGGTGGGGACACAGCCAAACCATATCAGTGACCAAGGGAGACCTTCCCTCTGTATTTACTTATTTATTTATTTAGAGACACAGTCTCACTCTATTGCCCAGGCTGGAGTGCAGTGGCACAACCTCGGCTCACTGCAACCTCCATCTCCTGGGTTCAAGCGATTCTCCTGCCTCAGCCTTCCAAGTAGCTGGGATTACAGGCACCCACCACCATGCCTAGCTAATTTTTGTATTTTTACAGAGATGGGGTTTCACCACGTTAACCAGACTGGTCTCGAACTCCTGACCTCAAGTGATGCACCCGCCTCAGCCTCCCAAAGTGCTGGGATTACAGGTGTGAGCCACCACGCCCAGCCTCTATTTTTTATATTTTTATAATGATATATATATATATAACCTTCAAGTTTCTTTATGCAGTCCTGTGGCTGTAAAGAAAGGCAGAAAAGAATGTTCTGTGTAGAAGCCCTGTGAACAAATCTCTCAGGTCTACAGGCTCATCCCTTTGCTACTCTGATAAACAATTTATAATTTCATGATGCTTTATAGGAGAGTGGTTTATAATAAATACATATTTCATTGTCTCTAGAATTCAGAAACTAATTAAAAATTACTTTTGAACAGTACAGAAGTTAACTCATCCAAGCAAGTTCAAATAAGGTCAGACTGACCTCAGCTTGCCAGAATGTTGTCTGAAAGAACAAGTACCTAGGAGTTCTAATTTCTTTAGGACTTTCTCTCTTGCTTCAACACTTGTGGAATCCCAATGCTATCACTGGAGCATTCATGATGTTGCAAGGAGCTAAAAGCAAGATGTCTCAGACTTTAATGTACAAACAAATCACATGGGAGATCTTGTTAAAATGTAGGTTGGGATTTGGCAGGTTTGGAATGGAGTCTGCATTTCTGTATTTCTGCCCAACTTCCAGGTGATGCATCAGCAAAGTACAATATCTGCGCTGCTGGTTCTGGACAACACTTAGCAAGGACTTAAACACCAGTGGTTCTTTTTTTTTTTTTTTTTTGAGATGGAGTCTCACTCTGGCACCGAGGCTGGAGTACAGTGGCACAATCTCAGCTCACTGCAACCTCCACCTTCCAGGTTCAAGCGATTGTCCTGCCACAGCCTCCTGAGTAGCTGGGACTACAGGCATGAGCCACCGTGCCTGGCCTTAGATTCCAGTAGTTCTTAAAGTACCGTACCTGGACTAGCAGAACCAGTATCACTTGGGAACGTGGGAGAAATGTCAGTGTTGGGGCCCTACCCCAGACCTCCTGAATCAGAAACTCCAGTAATAGGGCCTAGATGTCTGTTAACAGCCTTCCAGGTGATTCTGACGCACACTAATATTCAAGAAGCACTAGCTTAGAGAATGAGAAATAACTGACTGCAACTGCAGAAAAACAGCTCAATTTTAAAAGGTCTGCAATGCCAAGAGAAAGCCATGGAAACTTTAGGAAGAAGCGTAGTTATGGAAGAATATTTTAAACCAGACTGTGTTTAAGTCTTCCAAGAGACATCATCAGTTCTAATGTTTTTAAAGAAAAAAAATACCACCTTAAATACGCAAACATAAAAGCTTTCTTGTTGACAAGGTACAATATATATACCACCAGCATAATCACAAGCTCCATTTTCTCATGTTTATAATAAACATGTCACAACCATATTTTTTAAAACCCTCTTCCCTCTCCAAACTGTTTAAATTTGAACACATAAAACTACATCTATTCTTAAACTTTACAAACCTTAAATAATGTGTGAGAACGTTACAAAATGATCAGAAAAACACCGCACAGCCACTGATTTACTGTGGCACAACAAAAATCTATCAGTTGGGCAAACAATACAATTAGAGGATCCTATTTAGAATGATGTTGGCAAGTTGATTTCACCCCAAGTTTAACCAGCATTTCCACTGATCACCAAATGAGAATGAGGTCAACCAGATGATTATTTTGAATAATTGTGCTACTTACATAGATTTAAGAAGAAAAAAAACCCTATTGTAGGCACCAGATAAAAGAGATCTGTATAGCTATACATGTAGGTAACAAAGACTTAAGAGACGGCCGGGCGCGGTGGCTCAAGCCTGTAATCCCAGCACTTTGGGAGGCCGAGACGGGCGGATCACGAGGTCAGGAGATCGAGACCATCCTGGCTAACACGATGAAACCCCGTCTCTACTAAAAAAAATACAAAAAACTAGCCGGGCGAGGTGGCGGGCACCTGTAGTCCCAGCTACTCGGGAGGCTGAGGCAGGAGAATGGCGTAAACCCAGGAGGCGGAGCTTGCAGTGAGCTGAGATCCGGCCACTGCACTCCAGCCTGGGCCACAGAGCGAGACTCCGTCTCAAAAAAAAAAAAAAAAAAAAGACTTAAGAGACACATTAAACTGAATCACAAATAGAGAAAGGTAGGAGGCTGACATGCCAGAATTCAACAAAAATGGGAAGAAATTGATAGAGAAAAACTAAATTGTTATACTCAGGCTCCCCCAAAGGTCATGTAGAGAATGAAAAGTATGTAAAAATTAGTATCTACAAAAAGGGCAGTTGAGAATGTAAATAGGCACTGATTACACCAAGTTGCTGGGGGCCACATAAACTCAAAGCTAAAAAATTACCATGCTTTGGCTTCATTCATGTCATGCATGGAGGAAAGCTACACACGAGGCCCCTTGTTCCACCCCATCTTTCCCTTTCACTCTCCTCTGGTTGACCTAAGAAAAATGTGAATGCCAGCTGATGGCACTCATTAACTGCCCTGCCTCTCCACGAGCAATCCAGGAGCCAGCAGCATCATCACCTGCAGGTGCACTGTCAGAAATGCAGATTCTGGCCAAGTGCGGTGGCTCACGCCTGTAATCCCAGCACTTCGGGAGGCCGAGGTGGGAGGATCACCTGAGGTCAGGAGTTTGAGACCAGCCTGGCCAACATGGTGAAACCCATCTCTACTAAAAATACAAAAATTAGCCAGGCATGGTGGTGGGTGCCTGTAATCCCAGCCACCCAGGAGGCTGAGGCAGGAGAATCGCTGGAACCTGGGAGGCGGAGGCTGCAGTGAGCCAAGATCGCACCACTGCACTGCACTCCAGTCTGGGTGACAGAGCAAGACTCTATCCGCGCCCCCCCACAAAAAAAAAAAAAGAAAGAAAGAAAAAAAAAAAGGAAATGCAGAGTCTCTCGGTCCCACCCTGGACCTGTTGAATCAGAATGTGTATTTTAACATTTCTAACTTGCGGGCACATTGTTTGCGAAGCACTGCTCAAGCCTGTTTTCAGGCTCTTGGATCCACCTGGATTGCCTCCACCCATGGGACTTCTGACTTTATTCCCAGACCTTTGACCCACAAGCCTCCTCGATGAATCGGGGTGCCACCTGAGCGATGGTGGTGCTGAACCACCCCAAGCTAACACACCGGCTTGGCCAGCTCCTTGTAAGGAATTAAATGTCCTTGCTCAAATTGTATCTTATTTTGGAGAGCAGGATAGAAAGGATAGTACTACTCCTGTTTTACAGATTGACAAAAATCAGTCTCTTAAAAATTAAGTGAATTATTTAAGGTCAAAGCTTATTATTAGCAAAGCACTGACTAAAAGCCATGTTTCCTCTTCCTTACGTTACAGCATACTGCCTGGTCTTCCCTGGAAATCCTGAAGAGCAACGAGAAAAGCTCCCACTTAAGTTGGGATGTGGGGTTCTGGTGGTCTGAGCTATAACCAAGAATGTGGCTCTATTGCTTTCTTTCTTCTTTCTCTGGTTGCTTGTTGCTTGGTTGGTTTTTGGCTTTGCTTTTTATAGCAGCAAATCAGGGTCAAGATTTCCATTTCCCAAGAAGCCTTGGTAAGTGTCACCTCACCAATCATCCCCTTCCTGGGAATTTTGCCTGACCAGAGACGTGCTTTCTCCCCCACCCCCAACCCCTGCCCCCCAGTATGGAATTCAGATAGAATATAATCATGCATTTCTTCAAGTGATTCTCCTGCCTCAGCCTCCCAAGTAACTGAGATTACAGGTGCACGCCACCACATCCAGCTAATTGTTATATTTTTATTTTTAGTAGAGACGGGGTTTCACCATGTTGGCCAGTCTGATCTGGAACTCCTGACCTCGGGTGATCTGCCCGCTTCAGCCTCCCATAGTGCTGGGATTATAGGTGTGAGCCACCACGCCTGGCCCTGTGTATTCTTTTTGATAGGAAAAACTTTCAAGACTCATTTTTCAAAGAAACATTGGAATTTTACCTTTTAGACCTTAAAAAAAGGAAGCTATCTAACCAGACTTAATCCAAGGTTCTGCTCCAACATGTATGCAGTCTTCTAACCTAAGTCCCTACGGCAAACTGCCCTAGCTGCAAGAAACACAGGAAGAAGAAGAAATTGGTCATCTTCTAGGCCAGTGCTCAAATTTTGCTGTACATTAGACTCCCCGGGGGAACTTGTAAAAATCTCCACGCCCAGGCCACATCCCAGACCAATTCAGTCAGTGGATATGGAATTGGGCATCAGACTTTTTCAAACTTCCCAGGTGATTCCAACGTGCATCAAGGTATGAGAACGGATGCGCTAGGCGGTGTCCTCCACCCAGTCTCCCTCTGATGCCAAGAGGCCCGTTCTATCCACTGCTCCACTCATCCTATGTTTATGCCATTCTTCCTGCATCCCAGGCAGCAGAAGCTCAGGGGATATATTTCTGCCCACATCTCAGAATCTGTTCTTCCAAAACAGCTGCTTCAATTGAAGATATATTTTGTGCAAGGCTCTTCCATTTAATGAAGAATTTTTTTTCTCATTCCCTTAATATTCCTTCCCATTAAGGCATAACCTACAAACAGCAGATGAATTACACTTACGCAGTCACTATAAAGGACAGCTGTTTTATCTCAATGGAGCATTTTCTCTTTATGATTCCATTATTTTACTCCGGCGTGACATGCCCAATGTTTTAAATAAGGCACAGCTTTCCTTTTCTTTTCCTCTTTTTTTTTTAAGTTAAGGTGAAATTTCAGCTGGAAATCTACTCTAACAGATCTTCAAGAAACAGTCCGTATAAGAACACGGCAGTATTTATTTTTTATGAGCAGCTGAAGGTTGATCAAAACATTCCTCCTCAGCCACAAAATGTGTAACCCTGGCATTTTTCAGTACTATTTCTTGGCACACTGAACACAGGTCAAGACATGGAACGGCATTTTATTTGAATTATTATTCTTGAGCTTCCTGAATCTTCAAGCAGCAATACTTAAAGACACCCATTCATGGTTAGCAGATAATGCAGCCTTTTTTTCACCCAGCAGTGACCTAGTACAGAGAAAATACAGTGAATAAACTTTTTACTAAAGAGGTGCTGTTAAGTTGTCCTTGGTTTGCAACTGCCTGCGTGTGAACTTCTAGAATATTTTCCAGACTGTCTTTTCAACAAGCAGAGCTTGCTGAGTTTGCCAAACCTACTTCCTTACCTTTGTCTACTCTGTTCTTTGGCAGCTCTTCTTAACAAGCCTACCCCATTCAAGATCTTTCCCCTGCTCTAATCCATCTCATTATATCCTCTACAATTTTACTTTTTACCTATTCATAATATGGATCTTCAGAAGAACTCTCCAAAAGGATGAAGTCAGAGTCACGATTGATTTTCTGTTAACACTGGGAGGGAGATTTATGTATATGCCCATAGAAACATACGTCGTTTGTAACACCCAGTTAGTACAAAAGAATTAGTCATATATTCTACTCCATAAACTTGGTTCTATTCAATGATAAAAGACTATATTATTAAAGACAAAGATTAAATAGTTGTAAATAACAGCACATGTGTTTGAGTTGATCTTGAGTCTTTCCAATACATCAACACTCTGCAAAGGTCATTGGAGGCAAAATAAAGCCACCAGCCAAGATGTTTCAGGTGAGGAATGAAGCGCAGATGAAAAGCCTTGCCAGCGTCTTAACAGCCCTGCATGGGGGCTATGGACATGGGGGCTCCAAAATCTGGTAGACCTGGTTTCAAATCCTGGTTATGCCACTAGTCCTAGCTCTGTATCCCTAGGTCAGGTTTCAGCCTCTGTAACTATCTGCATCTCTAAAATGTAAATAAAAGCAATAATGACCTTCCTGAAGTTGCTCTGAGGATTAAAGTGCTTAGAAAGTAGTGAGTGCACGCTAGCTATTTTAACTGCATTTCACAGACAAATGCAACCTAAAGAAGCCCACGACCAAGAGGAATAGGTGTTATTTGTGTCTGTGTTCTGGATGTGAAAAGTGAGGCTTATAAAGATTAAATAAGGTTGGCCAGATGCAGTGGCTCACGCCTATAATCCCAGCACTTTGGGAGGCCGAGGCGGGTGGATCATGAGGTCAGGAGTTCGAGACCAGCCTGACCAACATGATGAAACCCCGTCTCTACTAAAAATACAAAAATTAGCCGGGCATGGAGGTGCATGCCTGAAATCCCAGCTTGGGAGGCTAAAGCAGGAGAATCGCTTGAACCTGGGAGACGGAGGTTGCAGTGAGTCAAGATCGGGCCTCTGTACTCCAGCCTGGGTGACAGAGCAAGACTCTGTCTCAAAAATAAAAAAAAAATTTAAAAATTTAAAAAAGATTAAATAAGGTCATCCTCCAAGTTTATCTTCCAAAAACATAAAAACGGCTGTCCTGTTCTCTGTTTAAAATCATCAGTGGTCCCCATCACCGGGAAATTACAAAAAAGTATAAAATCCAAATTCTTTATCATGGCATGACCCCTTGATTATATCTTCTTTTTCTCTCCTCAACTCAACCCCATGTCAGCTCTGCCACAAAGCGTCTCCAGAGCACCAGCGGGAATTCGGCTCCTCTCTCCTCTGGGATGCCATTCTACCTGGATACGCTTCTAACAAAGCACCCACACGGCATTTCCTGAGGGTGTTGGTTTATGTGTCTGAATCCACACCCTAAACAGGAAGTTCCTGGAGAATGGGGACAATGTCCTATTCATCTTTGTAATACCAACATCTAACCTGGTGGAACTCCACAAAATGGAAGATTCCCGGGTGGATATCATGAAACGCTTGGTGGATGAATAAGTGGAAGGATGAATGGATGGATGGTCTGTCCTATCCAATGAACTGCATGGAATGACTGATGGATGCATGGATGGACTGTCCAATCTAGAGGAGTCTATGAAATGTTTGATGAATGAATGAATGGATGGATTGATGGACTGTCCAATTTAGAGGATTCCATGAAATGCTGGATGGATGGATGGATGGATGGACGGACTATTCAATCTAGTGGATTCCATGAAATGCTTAATGGATTAATAAAATGCATGGATGAATGGATAGAAGGATGGCCTGTCCAAAGCCATGCAACAAGTAAATTACAGAGCCAAAGCAGCTCCCACATCTTCCAACCTCTTTTTGGGGCATGGTTCCCTTCGTTCCCCCACTGCCTTTGCCAATGTGTGGGTGACATCTCTGAAAAGACTGGTGAATAAATCCTAGATCCAGAATGAACTTACCAAACAACCTTAGGCCATGTTGCTAAGAACAAACAAACAACAAAACTGTGTGCATCAATTTACATATCTATAAAAGAGGCTCATACTTAATACTGGAGTTTAGAATACACGGAGAGGTAAAAGAGGAATAAGAGACAAGCCTATTAGATAACATTGACAAGTTGCTTCTTCAAAAGAACCTCAATCGAAAACTGTCACAATAGTAAATATAATTAGATAACAATAATAATACCATATACCACAGTTTATTACTATCCTTTCTTCTGAGGCTTTCAATTGGAACTGAAAACACAACTACTAATTAAATGAGACAACAGGAGGTATCATTTTCCAAACGGAACCCTAGTGATATAAATGAGTTACTGCAGCTTCTCAAATTTCTCACTGTCACCCAAAGAGGGGGTTAATCACTTGGCTAGAGTTAACTCAGAAACACAGATCCAAGTAATGTATTTCTTCTGCTGCTCAAAACGCAGTTCATTTATGCATTTCCTAACTAGCTACTGTGGCCAGTATAAGGTCACAAAGATGTTAAAACCCAGTTCCTCCCTTCAAAGAGCATAATGTACCCAGGGCGTACAGATGGCACAAAATCTAGCCAGGACTTGGATCAAAAAACCAAGGCCTCTGGGGAGGAGATAAGAAACAGGGGACACAGGGGCCGGGCACGGTGGCTCACGCCTGTAATCCCAGCATTTTGGGAGGCCGAGACAGGCGGATCACGAGGTCAGGAGATCGAGACTATCCTGGCTAACACGGTGAAACCCCGTCTCTACTAAAAAATACAAAAAACTAGCCGGGCGACGAGGCGGGCGCCTGTAGTCCCAGCTACTTGGGAGGCTGAGGCAGGAGAATGGCGTGAACCCGGGAGGCGGAGCTTGCAGTGAGCTGAGATCTGGCCACTGCACTCCAGCCTGGGCGGCAGAGCGAGACTCCGTCTCAAGAAAAAAAAAAAAAAAAAAAAAAAAAGAAACAGGGAACACATATTCCTGGTCTTGGAGGAGTCCAGGTAAAGAATAAAAACAGAATTTTGAAGTGAAGACAGAATGAAGCAGGAGGCTGCCATCTCTAGGGGGCTTCAGAAGATTCTGTTTTCCTTTTTCCCTTTCTTTTCTCTTTTTTTCTTTTTTGAGATGGAGTTTTGCTCTTGTTGCCCAGGCTGAAGTGCAATGGTGCGATCTTGGCTCACCGCAACCTCTGCCTCCCGAGTTCAAGCAATTCTCCTCCCTCAGCCTCCCGAGTAGCTGGGATTACAGGCATGCGCCACCACGCCCGGCTAATTTTGTATTTTTAGTAGAGATGAGATTTCTCCATGTTGGTCAGGCTGGTCTCAAACTCTTGACCTCAGGTGATCCGCCCGCCTTGACCTCCCAAAGAGCTGGGATTACAGGCATGAGCCACGGCACCCAGCCTTTTATTATTTATTTATTTATTTATTTATCTATTTATCTATTTATTTATTTATTTGTGAGACAGAGTCTCACTCTGTCGCCCCAACTGGAGTACAGTGGTGGGATCTCAGCTCACTGCAACTTCCGCCCCCTGGGTTCAAGGGATTCTCAATAATCACGCTGGGATTATTGGCGTGCGCTACCACGCCCACTAATTTTTGTATTATTAGTAGAGACAGGGTTTCACCATGTTGGTCGGGCTGGTCTCGAACTCCCAACCTTATGATCCGCCTGCCTCGGCCTCCCAAAGTGCTGGGATTACAGGCGTGAGCCACCGCGCCTGGCCACTTTTTTTATTTTTAAAAATCTAGTTGTATAGTACCAAATTATTCACTTGTCTTTTAACTGAAACCTTTCCCAATTTGTGCTTTTAAAGGGATTTGAAGACAAAAAGGTTATGTAGTCAAACGGAAATTTGAGAAAATGAAATAAAAATAAAATAGCATTTCCTAGAAAAGGACATAATGTGCAGTTTTGACCAAATTAATTTCATGTTTGTTTTTTTAAGAACATCTTGCTGCTAGTGTCCTGAAAAACACAGAAAATACTGGTCCAGTGAAAATGATACATAAATCACTCCCGTTTTTATTTTGCCTTTGTCTCAGTTTAAAAGAAAAAAAAAATGGGAGGTCTATAATGGAGAAATAAAGCAGGGCTTATAGCTAGGGTCGATGACAAAATTTCAAAATCATATAAACACAACCTTGAGTCCTGCTCACCACTTACTTACATTGTGTGACCTTGGCTTAAAAATTGCTTACACTTTCTCAGCCTCGGTTTCCATATCAGTCAAATGGGAATAACATTAACTGCCTCTTAGGGTAAGTAGGTGTATTGATTGAGAAATCCAAGCCAAATCATCCAGCAGAGTACTTAGCACAGAGCACACTTTGATGGTCAGGAACTGCTGTGTGAGACACTGATGGGTGACAGAGAGAGGCCCACTAGGGTTAATCCACTGCAGCTGTGCCTTCTGATACTAAAACAAAAATAAATTCAACTTCAATATGCTTGAAAAACTAGACATAGGCTGCATGGGTAAAGAAAAAGGAAACATACCAAAATGGCAGAGAAGTCTGAAGAACACTCACCTCAGACCAGATTTTCAAGGAAATGAGTTTAATATGAAATTACAAAAACAGTGCCCTTGGCTATCTCTACTTTTCTATGAAATCTGATAGCCAGATATCACAATGCAGCAGGAGAACAAAGAAAATGCAAAGAACAGCAGGATAAATACTTTTAGTGGTTTTCTCACGCCACTCCTTCACATTGTTGTTCGCAGCATGGTAGTAGAAGGAAATGCAATAACCATGCGAAACGTACGGCAGACTTTAGGATTGTGGACATTTCTGAGCAAATAGAGATAACAACAAAGGCCAGGAATAAGTGACTATGGGGTATCTTGATCTTTCCAAGATCAAGACCTTGAAAACAGATGCTTTACCTAGCCAAGTAAATCAATGTTTGCCACTGCCCTCTAAAAGGCGTGCTTAATATAGACCTAAAACTGAAGCAAATCCTTACACTGGAGTTTCGTAACAGACATTTTTTTAAATCTTGCATATAAAGTTGGCTGGAGACCTAAAGCAACCAGTTAGAAAGAAAATGAGGCCGGGTGTGGTGGCTCATGCCTGTAATCCCAGTACTCTGGGAGGCCAAGGTGGGCGGATCACAAGGTCAGGAGTTCAAGACCAGCCTGGCCAACATAGCGAAACCTCGTCTCTACTAAAAATACAAAAAAAGAAACAATTAGCCGAGCATGGTGGCATGCACCTGTAGTCCCAGCTACTTGGGAGGCTGAGGCAGGAGAATTGCCTGAACCCAGGAGGCGGAGGTTGCAGTGAGCCAAGATCATGCCACTGTACTCCAACCTAAGTGACACAGTGAGACTGTGTTTAAAAAAAAAAAAGAAAGAAAGAAAATGCATGAGCTATATGCCTTTAAAAATCAAATTTTGTTAGGATAAAACATCCAAAGACTGCTGCTGCTAAGAGAAGTCTATATGGAATGTTCCTTAATATAAGTGACTCAGATCAGGTCTTAAAAATACTTTTGTTGTGCAGAAATTTGCAGTATTAAGTAGGAAATGTCTAATAAGTGTTTGCAACATGAAGGAACTGAATGAATGAATGAATGAATGAATAAACTAAATGGCTGAGTCAGAGTATCTTTGGCTAAGTCACAGTATGTTAGAATTGGAAGAATTCGGCGGGGCGCGGTGGCTCACGCCTGTAATCCCAGCACTTTGGGAGGCCGAGGCGGGTGGATCACGAGGTCAGGAGATCGAGACCATCCTGGCTAACACGGTGAAACCCCGTCTCTACTAAAAATGCAAAAAAAAAATTAGCCGGGCGAGGCGGCGGGCGCCTGTAGTCCCAGCTACTCGGGAGGCTGAGGCAGGAGAATGGCGGGAACCCGGGAGGCGGCTCTGTCGTCCAGGCTGGAGTGCAGTGGCCGGATCTCAGCTCACTGCAAGCTCCGCCTCCCGGGTTTACGCCATTCTCCTGCCTCAGCCTCCCGAGTAGCTGGGACTACAGGTGCCCACCACCTCGCCCGGCTAGGTTTTTTGTTTTGTATTTTTTAGTAGAGACGGGGTTTCACTGTGTTAGCCAGGATAGTCTCGATCTCCTGACCTCGTGATCCGCCCGTCTTGGCCTCCCAAAGTGCTGGGATTACAGGCTTGAGCCACCGCACCCGGCGAATTCTAAGATTCTTACCAATTTTGATTTCAATTTGTACATTGTGTCATTGGAAGCTCAGGACCTCACTGGACAGATCTGTTGCAAATAATTTTTGGATATATGAATGGAACCAGAGCTACAGAAACAGGTACTTTTCCTTCCTCGGTTCACTTCAAACACATCATGTGGGTAAGAGGTGTTTGAACCACATCAACTCCATCTTGAATAGGAGCTGGGTAAAATAAGGCTGAGACCTACTCGGCTGCATTCCCAGACAGTGAAGGCATTCTAAGTCACAGGATGAGATAGGAGGTCAGCACAAGATACAGGTCACAAAGACCTTGCTGATAAAACACTTTGTGGTAAAGAAGATGGCCAAAACCCAACAAAACCAAGATGGCCACAACAGTGACCTCTGGTCGTCCTCAGTGCTACACTCCCACCAGCGCCACAACAGTTAACAAATGCCATAGCAATGTCAGGAAGCTACCCTATATGGTCTAAAAAGGGGAGGCATGAATAATCGCCCCTTTGTTTAGCATATCATCAAGAAATAACCATAAAAATGTGCAACCAGCAGCCCTCGGGGCTGCTCTGTCTATGGAGTAGCCATTTTTTTATTCCTTTACTTTCTTTATAAACTTGCTTTCGCTTTACTCTATGGACTTGCCCTGAATTCTTTCTTGCATGAAATCCAAGAACCCTCTCTTGGAGTCTGGATCAGGACCTCTTTCCTGTAACGGTGCTATGGCTGGGATTTTGCTCCCTGCTCTGCCACTCTGGGCATAGCTGTACATCCTTGAGCAAACTTTTTCACTTCTCAGGTTGCCCTATTTGTAAACTCGGCAGGTGGAACTACAAAGGTCCCTTGCATCAGCAACATTCTAAGATTACTCAGGAAAATATAAGCCCAAAGACCCGAGTTGTTAAAGGAAAGGGGTCCTGATCCAGACCCCAAGAAAGGGTTCTTGGATCTGGCGCAAGAAAGAATTCAGGGCGAGTCTGCAGTGCAAAGTAAAAGCAAGTTTATTAAGAAAGTAAAGTGGCAAAGGAACAGCTACTCCACAAACAGAGTAGGACGTTCCTGAAATTAAGAGAAGGAATGCATCCACCCTCGGTACAATACTCATATATATGGGGAGATATGCTCTGCTACAAGGGTTTGTGATAAAGGATTAATTTTCTTAATTACTATATTTTGCAAGAATTGATATTATTATCTTTAAAGCAAAATTAAGAGTGTCTTTGTTCTCCAGATATCGGGATATCTGGACACTCCCAAGTCTGGGTCTGTTTAGTAAACAATACTAATTTGTTCCCTTAACCGTAAACGTCTAGAGGCTAGGAATGCCTAACTTTCTGAGAATGGAGCCCAGCAAATCTCAGCCTAATTTTCCTAGCCCTCGCTCAAAATGGAGTCACTCTGGTTCGAACGCCTCTGACAGACTTTTCACAATTAATGAAGTTCAGCATGATCAGAACAAATAAACACAACCTGAGGTTAATCAAGTTCGTCATTGCTTTTGTCGAACAGCTCATTTCTCTACTAAACCACAAACGACTTTCTGCATCTTTTCCACATTTATGCCTTAGAAAAAGTGGGACTGATGAGATGGCTTGGAGCAACCCCTTCCTTGTCTACCCAGAGAATTTCTGAAGCGTATTAAGGAGATTTATAATTTGAGATGCAAGTGCCATTTCATTAATTGGCATTCTAGGAGATTTTGATTTTCTCCTGCCATCAATGGGTTAATGTTCTGAGATCTTCTTTTGTTTTACAAGAGGCAAGGAAACACATTTGGCTGATACAGTCCATTATTAAAATTGCATTTCAGCAGTGGCAAAGAACTCCAGCCACCTGACGCTGGGCTTAGGCATCATCTTCCTGTGCGACAACCCAAAGCTATTACATTAAGAGCATAAGCAAAACAATGGGGCTGCCTGCAGCACAAACTCCCCTGGTAGAAGGAAACCATCAATCCTGCCCGTGAAGTATGTAGCTACAAAAGGAGAAAAAGACATTCTTTGATTGAAGTATAAGAGGAAGGAATACACAGGTGCTTTTCAATCAGAGCTGGATCGCATATACTTGAAGAAATACCAGCTTCAACCACCAGATAAGTTTGCCTCTGGAAGGCACAGCCGGCAAGCATACCTGATGAGGACTTGGAATAAGTATGGGGGCAAATGAGGTCAGTCTTCTCTGCTCCCCCTTCAACTAGGATGCTCACGGTCCACACCCATTGCCTGTGAGGTAGTTTCTACAGAGATGAAACAATGAGTTTCCTTAGGGGCCAAGGAGGCACAAGACTGACCTCTTTAGTTTCTACAGTGCTAAGTAATATTAATAAGCTCTAAATCTTTATGTAGAAGTCAATGAAATTAACAGTAGGGTTTAGAAGCCAGAAACATGGTGCTGGGTTATTAAAAAAACAAAAACAAAAAAACCCCGACCATTCTTTTCAGCTAAACTCCAGCTCCAGTTCTCTGGGCTAGAATAGTAGTGTTAATAGATTCCGCCTCGACTAAAAAGGGAGCCAGTGGCAGAAAATCTATTCCTCCGGCAAGGTTGCTGGGCAACCAGCAAGCTTTTGGCATGTGGCTGATGTCTCCAGGCAGCCCGGACTACACAAAGTAAGCTCTTCCATCACTTACAACTAACTTGATTTTGATGGATTAAAACCGAATCAAAATGTACTGTAACTCACTCACGTCCAAATTCAGAAATCAGAGAGAGACAGAAAATATCCCAACATCCAACTAAAGACCAACTTATCAGAAACGCTAGGATTCACTGAAGTTCATTCTACTGGGTGATAAATCTCTTCTGCATTCTAGTATACAAGTGATTTGGTTTTAAGACCAGAATATCCAAAACCAATGGGGGTGGTGGGGAAAATACTCAAAATATTTTGAAAAAATATTAATGTTAGGAAGATGGAGCGTCGATATAATGGATTCTAGAGTCAAATGCATCTTTATGCCTGGTATTTTGTTTTTTAATTGTGTATTTTTAATTTTAATGGGTATACAGTCTGGTACAATTTTAGCTGCATTTTTTTTAAGAGATTGCTTTTTTTATTTTTTTTAAGACAGGATCTTGCTCTGTCCTCCAAGCTGGAGTGTAACAGCATGATCACAGCTCATTGTAACCTTGAAACTCTGGGCTAGAATTTAGCCACCATTATTTAGCAACATTGTCTTTTGCTAACATCTGAGGACATCAGTCGATAATCAACAAACCCTTACTAAGGGTTCTGAGGTCCCAACCTTATGCTCTAGGGCTACAGAGAAAGGTCAGACCTTGGGCCAGGCCTTATTTAGAATACATTGACTATCAGGACATAAAGTAAAATGGCCTCTTCTCATCAGCTACAGTCGTCCCTCCTTCTCCACGGGGGACAAGTTCTAAGACCTCCAGTGGATCCCTGAAACCCCAGATAGTACCAAACCCTACACACCTATGTTTTCTCCATCTAACAGAGACAGCTACTGGGTAGTAAATACAGTGTGGAAATGCTAGACAAAGGGATAATTCATGCCCCAGGCATGAGATTCAATCACAAACCTTAGAGCAGCGTGCAACTGAAATATACACTGTTCATTTTTGGAATCTTCCATTTAATATTTTCAAGCTGCCGTTGACTGTAGGTAACTCAAAGCATGAAGAGAACTGTGGATAAGCGGGAACTACTTCTTCCTCAAAAGGTTAGTTTGGCATTTACTATGTTCATTTCTGAAAGCCTCCTCCCAGAGATACTGAACGAGCTGGCTGGACTCTAAAAGTGGTCAGTTTTCCCCAGGTTTCTGGAATGAAGCAGGCCTACCTGCCAGGGCTCTGAATGCCATAAATACCTCCACACCTGATCTCTAACTTTTCTTTCTTTTTGAGAAACACATGCTTGATAGCATTCATAATGAATCATCAACTTCAGTGAGAGCCTCTTCAAAAAAACTGCACGTACTGTCAAAGAAGAGGGACAGGACATTCCCTCTTCTTTGCAACCCTGAACCTGGGATCTCATTCGTCGATACAAGGCCACTAGAGGAGAGACTGAGGGTAAATGCAGCCAAACCAAGGAGACGAGCAATAGTGCCCACATGTCTAAGAGTATCGGGTGAAACCAAACTGTGCCTACTGGCTCCTTCTAACACGGAGAATGCATATGACTTCTAGAGAAGCACTTTCATGGACCAGCCATAGCATGTCCCGTTCGTGGCCTCCCCAGCTCCGGGTCCATTACAAATCCATTACACCATTAGTCTGTTTCCATGTGTCTTGCAACACATTAAAATGCACTGCAAGAGCTAACAGCAGCCTCCTCTGAAACCATTATGATGATAAAATGCAACTTGATGGAAACTGATAAATTATTATTGCTCTCTAACAAGACATATGCCCTCAGGTAACAAAAAGTTGTTAATTTTAATATGAAAAAGAGGTCTAATGGGTATCTTCAGGAGCTCGTGAAGGTAACTGATCTGTGGGGCAGGGCTAGTCTCAAGTCCAACACTGGCCACACTTCACAAATGCCATCCCAGAAATCCTTTGCTGAGCCACTACTCCCAGAACTAACCTTTCCCTGTTACCTATAGCTCTGCCTGTCCATGGAACCTTTTCTACTTTATAGTCATTCTTTGCCTATTACTCTCCTCTCGCCTACCAGGTATATGTGCCCCGTGTGCAGTCCTAGGGTCTTACTCACAGAGTTAGATGCTTAATCAAGGTTAGATGATTCTGTTTTTCACTGGAGGAGAACACAATGGCATGTAAATATAACCCCTGAAAAACTACAACTTTTTAGGTTTCTGGATAATCTGTGCTATCTGATCAAACTGTTAGCTCCAAGATGTAGAAAGAAGAATCTATGGTATAATATTAAGTCAGCCAAACAGCTTTACCCTTTCTATGGGAGTGCCTTTTGCTTCCTGTAAATAGCCTAGTAAATGATTGTTTTGCAGAGAATTATCCAGTAAGGAGAAGCCATGGAAAAATTAAGAGGCAATGATTTTTTCCTGATAGCTTATTTTCTTTTTTTATTTTTTTTGAGACGGAGTCTCGCTCTGTCACCAGGCTGGAGTGCAATGGCGCAATCTCGGCTCACTGCAACCTCCACCTTCTGGGTTCAAGTGATTCTCCTGCCTCAGCCTCCCAAGTAGCTGGGACTACAGGCACCTGCCACCACGCCCAGCTAATTTTTTGTATTTTTAGTACAGCGGGGTTTCACCATGTTGGCCAGGATGGTCTCAATCTTTTGACCGCGTGATCCACCCCCCTCGGTCTCCCAAAGTCCTGGGATTACAGGCGTAAGCCACCGTGCCAGGCCCCAATGGTTTCTTTTCTTAAAATAATTTTTTATATTATAAAAGCAAAACAAATTTCCTGTATAACCTTTGCCCTTTTCACATATATGTATATATACATACACATGTATATATACACATATGCACACACATACGCATACACATACACAACACACATATAGATATGCAAACATACATATATACACACAGAGTCTCGCTTTGTCAGCCAGTCTGGAGTGCAGTGGCATGATCTCAGCTCACTGCAACCTCCGCCTCCTGGGTTCAGGTAATTCTTCTGCCTCAGTCTCCCAAAGAGCTGGGATTACAAGCGCCTGCCACCACACCTGGCTAATTTTTATATTTTTAGTAGAGACGGGGTTTCACCATGTTGGCCAGGCTGGTCTTGAACTCCTGACCTCAAGCATCCACCGGCCTCAGCCTCCCAAAGTGCTGGGATTACAGGTGTGAGCCACCACACCGGCCCTGACACTAGGTAATTTATAAAGAACAGAGGCTGGGCAAGGTGGCTCACACCTGTAATCAGATTGCTGATGAGAATGTGAAATTGGATAACCAGAGTCATTGTATGTTTTGTGCTGCTATAACAGAATACGGGACACTAGTTTGTTTATTTATTTATTTATTGAGACATAGTCTCACTCTGTTGCCCAGGCTGGAGTGCAGTGGCACAATCTTGGCTTACTGCAACCTCTGCTCCCAGGTTCAAGCAAGTCGCCTGCCTCAGTCTCCCAAGTAGCTGGGACTACAGGCACGTGCTACCATGCCTGGCTTTTTTTTTTTTTTTTTTTTTTTTTTAGTAGAGATGGGATTTCACCATGTAGGCCAGGCTAGTCTCGAACTCCTGACCTCAAGCAATTGTAAATTGTTGATTATCATTTGAATTTTCACAATGCCTGTGAGTTTACCACATTGCTTCTTTCAGATGTATTGAAAATAGCATCCTATTTGCTTCCTATTTAGAAATTATAATTATTTGTAACCAATTATTGTTACTTCCTAGTTTGCCCACCTACCCCACAGACTGTGAGCTCCCACAGGTAGATACTATTTCTATCTTACCCTCCATTGCATCTCCACTGTCCAGCACCAAGGCTGATGTGAATGTCTGTTGAACGATCACTGCCTAAATTAACTGATGAATTAAGTAACGCCTAACCGAAGTTCTAGCTTAGTTGAGGGTCTCTGAAATAAGGCTGGTGATTTAGCAATTTGCCAGGAGATTTTGCTTCAGAGAAACCCTTGCAACCCAGAATTTCGAAGCTAGTTCTCTCCTCTAGGGAATCTCAGGAAGCCAGTCTCTAACCCTAGGAGAGGAAGTAGGAGGTGGAAGGGGGAACTGGCAAAGGGAAAATACTTTCTCTTGTTCAAAAGACAGCATTCAAAACTGGACACACCTCTGTTCAATTATTCATAAGAGAACACTTGAGTTCAAATAAAAAATATATGTGTGTTTTTAAACACAGCTTTGGTACAAGAAACACCCCATTCACTCAGAGTAAAAATTATCTTTCACTTGCTCGCTCCTGCCTGCGCTTTCTCTCCCTCCCACCCTTAATCTCTGCCCTACATATTCCCAAGATTTTCTCAGACGGCATTTTAAATCATTTCCTTATTATTCCTCACATGTATATTGATGTCTGTCAGCATATATGCATATATGCGGCTAGGCTACATATATGGTTATAAAGATGTGCACATATCATCACACCATTACTTATTTATTTACTCTCGCTAATATAGCAGGGTAACAGAGCAGGGAAAAATCAAAGTGGTAGATAATTTTAAAATTATTCATATTTGACTCTAGGACACCAGCAATTTACTTCAACACTAGACTTCCATTCTTAATTCCATTTAGCTTAGGCTATTAAGACTAATTTATGTTTCAAGGGCCTACACTAACTAATCGTATGGGATAATGTATGTAAAAGTATTCTATAATTAGAAGCTTAATGTAAATGTAAGTTATTACCATAATAATGATTTTTCTTTTCAATTTGTATGCATGTATGTATATATGCCTATATATTACACTATCTAGGTAGTCTAACACAATTGTTTTCAAATACCCGCTCACAGCCAATACTGGTCAGTGACAAAGTTTTCAAATGAGAATTATCAGAACAAGGTAGTAAGTTTTTTATAATGTGCCGGGCATGGTGGCTCATGCCTGTAATCCCAGCACTTTTGGAGGCTGCGGTGGGTGGATCACCTGAGGTCAGGAGTTTGAGACCAGCCTGACCAATATGGTGAAACCCCGTCTCTACTGGAAATACAAAAATTAGCCGGGCGTAGTGGCAGGCACCTGTAACCCCAGATACTCGGGAGGCTGAGACAGGAGAATTGCTTGAACCCGGGAGGCGGAGGTTGTAGTGAGCCAAGATCGTGCCACTGCACTCCAGCCTGGGTGACAGAGCGAGATTCCATCAAAAAATAATAATAATAATTAAATTTATAAATAAAATTTATAAATTTATAAATAAATAATAATTAAAATTAAAAATTTTTAATGCTCTTTTTTAAATGCTCTTTTTATATTTTTTAAATGCTCTTTATTCTGAAATTAAATTCTTACTCATGTTTTGTTTGTTTGAAAGGCCTTTTGTTTTATGAAATTATAGTGATAACAAATGGTAATTTTTAAAGTCCTTATTTGTGAAAAAAAAAAAAATTCTTTTGAAATGTTAACTAATCCATGGAGTTGAAAAGTCTGTTAAAAGCTAATTCACGCAACGAAAACACCAACCCATGTCCACAGTCTATTTGAGAAAAGAAAGCAAGGTTCCTCTTAGCCTTCAACAATCGCAATCACAATGACGTTGGAAACATCCGGAAAGACGCAGCCTCTGAGCAGGGCCCTCTCTGGCCCCAGGCACTCCAGCACCTAGTGGCTTATGTGAGCCCATTTCCTACTCCCCAATATCCCCCAAAACCAAAGCACCACTTTAGAACAAACCCCAGATCTTATACTAGTCCAAGGTGGGGGCAGGGTGAGGGAGGAATTGAATCCAATTTGTTATAGGCAAAGAGACTTCAAAGTCTCCATCTGATGGTTCAAACATCCATAACAGAATTGGTATTTCTTTACAGATTCAAGGCATGGCCAAGTCGCGCAGGCTCACTTCAGGGTCCAGTTTTCTCCTTGGAGGCTGCAACCCAAGCGAGCTCCCTGCCCTTTGATCTGGATGGAGCCAGAGTGTTACAAATATGCTTGTATTAAGCTATCTCCAGTCTGCCTGAGGGCATCAGCCTGGTATGCAAGGATGGGAGCTTCAGACTGTGAGATTCCCAAGTCTTCATTCACATTACATTTCTTTCGGGCAGGCCGGCTAATGCTCCTTCAGCGTGATGCCTTTGAGCCATGGTAATGCATGACGGCATCACAAGCAGGACTAGAGAGTTCTGCCTCCATCTTCCAGGCCGAGAATTCATCCTCTGGCGAAGAACAGGAGAACTACAAGCAAACACCAGTACTCTAAATGACACCTTTATCATGCAGCTGGCAGGCACTGACTGAGCACCCATGAGCTCCAAACACCATGCTGTGAGACACAAAGGAAGCTCCGTGGTCTTTGGCCATCAAAACAGCCATGTTCCGCCACCCATCTCTGGGGTAAATGAATCCTTACAAGGACCCCATCCCCTTCCATTCTGAGGCCTCATCCTCCTAGATTTGACAGAGCAGGCCTTCATTTTCCAAATAAAAATGTATAAAAAACTTGTTAGAGCTGGAAGACATTCCGTGTGAAATAATGTACAGTGCACAAGAAACACTTCCAGCAGCACTGCCAGCCCTTCCCCATTTCCTAGACAATCTACTGAAAAATCTTCCACTCATTCTTTCGTAGGTTCAGGGTGTCCGCTGGGCCAAACTGTCTGCCGGTGACAGAGAGAAACCAACAGACTCTGCATCGCCCAGGGATAAAACTGAAAAAGAGAGACAGATGTCCTTGAGAAACAGCACACTCTGCACTACACCTGTATGACTTGTCCCCAAGAGATGTCCAACAGTGGGTGATCAGAGATGGGGAGAAAGCAGTTCACTTAGTTTTCACCAGCTCATACCACATCAGTCATAATACAAAACAAAAATCAAGAACTCCTAAGTCCTCGGACACCTGCTTCATGCAAACACAGAAATGGGATAACTGCGACCACTGTTTTTTGACTCTTCCCCAGAAGTAAAGGTACTGCTTTTAATATCCCGCTTGCTGGACATCCATCATCCAAAACACAATGCAATCGTTGTAAGGCGGAGAGAGTGAGATTCTTTTCTGTGGGGTAGGGGCAGGCAAACTAGAGCCTCTGCAGACACGCAGGGAAGAAACAGTCTTCTACTCGTTGTTGGAATAATGGTGGGACGCGCACACGAATGTTTCTGGCTTGCCTTAAAAGAAAGAAACTCTTTCAGAGAGCAGAGACCTTAAACATCTTATTAGCCTTTGAAGTTATGCACAATGACATCCTTTGGTTCCTTGCCCGGGATCGAGGTTTAAGCTTTAAGACTCCATTGACTTACCAAGAATTGTAGAAATGTTTTCATGGCAGCAGAAGGCAAAAGAGCTGAATTATTAAACAGCAAGTGATAGGATGGTGAGGTGGAGGACAACATCCTTTACATGGGGCACCCGACTCTGCTAAGGGGCTCAAGAGCTGTGGGTCTAACTTTCTGGGGTTAATTTCCTTGATTTCCTGTCTTCTGCACAATCAGATCAGTTTTGTGGGACTAAAGCCAAAATCATAGAAGCAGAATAGGTTCTGATCCATCCACTATCCCTCCAACCCGTCCCTGGTCCAACCTGTCTTACTAACACTTGTCCTTCCTCCCAACACTGCTAGATCCCTACAACCCATCTCACACCCCGGACAAAAAAGGTCACAGCACTCAGCTCCCTCCAAAGTAAAGAGTTCGCGGTGCTGGTATCTTTTCCCATGAGGAGCCAGGAAAGGAGAAGGCCATGTGCCAGCTGCTGCCCCATACAGTCCTCTAGGGCTCTGGATGAGTGTATAGTCCCCTCACGGCAGGTCCTGTCCATCTGGTGGACCATTCTGTCCGTGCACACTGTGTCTCCAGCCAGCATGGTGTTGAATACATAGCGGGTACTCATGATACGCTTCTGTAATGAAGGCCTGGTTGGCCCCACCCCTACACTTCCTCTTTCCTTTCTGCTAGATACCCATCTAGGGGTACACTCTATTTTTAGGGCCTCACCCATGACCAAATTTCCAGACATCAGGACTGCTTCCCAGAGTTGTTTGGTCTGTTTTTGTTTTAATCTCACGCCACAGCAAAAATTCTCACTCAACAACCCCAAAAGCTGGGAACCTAGAGATTCTAGGAAGCTAGCACTAGTCACCTAAGAAAAGGTAAGAATATCACATGCTGCTATTATCATGGTCTGATGATCTCCGTAAAATTAATTACTGAACTGGAGCCAAACACTTGAAGGAAAACAGAAGGAAATCTGTTGCCTTGAGATTTATCTTTCTTCTTCAAAGAAAAGCGTACGGTTGCTTCTATAGTACATGATGTTAAGATAGGCCTTGGGCCAATCATTGTAAAGAGCATCTGAAAAATCACTCGGAATTGTGTGTTCAGTTGTTTTGTGAAGGATGTAACTATTTGTTTGCTTAAGTGGGCTGTAAGGATTGCCAAAAAAGTTCTGTGAAAATATCAGCTAAACTCAAGTCTCTACCAGCAAATACAAGCAAGAAGTTCACATATGCGTCAGCATCACGTGTATTATCTCTGACTTATACATATGAATAATGTATAAATAAGCTGAACCCATTCAAACAACCAAATGATTTTAGTTCGCAATAGAAGCATAAATATAACCCTTGGTTTAAGTGAGGTTCTTACTCTAAATTGTCTATGTACACCATGAAACAAACTCCTTGCAGGGGCCTGGAGGGCGTCTCCACATGGGTTGTGTGAATTCTTCTAATCAAAAGTGTTGGTGAGGCTGGGCACAATGGCTCACGTCTGTAATGCCCACACTTCGGGAGGCTGAGGCAGGCAGATCACCTGAGGTCGAGAGTTCAAGACCAGCCTGGGAAACATGCCAAAACCCCATCTCTACTAAAAATACAAAAGTTAGCTGAGCATGGTGGCGCGTGCCTGTAATCCCAGCTACTTGGGAGGCTGAGACAGAAGAATCACTTGAACCCAGGAGATGGAGGTTGCAGTGGGCAGAGGCTGCAGTGAGTGGAGGCTGCAGTGAGCCAAGATCATACCACAGCACTCCAGCCTGGGTGAAAGAGTGAGACTCCATCTCCAAAAAGCAAAAAGTGATGGTGAGTCAACATGAAGGGACTTTTTTTTTTTTTTTTTTGAGACGGAGTCTCGCTCTGTCTCCCAGGCTGGAGTGCGGTGGCCGGATCTCAGCTCGCTGCAAGCTCCGCCTCCCGGGTTTACGCCATTCTCCTGCCTCAGTCTCCCAAGTAGCTGGGACCACAGGCGCTCGCCACCTCGCTCGGCTAGTTTTTTGTATTTTTTTTAGTAGAGACGGAGTTTCACCATGTTAGCCAGGATGGTCTCGATCTCCTGACCTCGTGATCCACCCGTCTCGGCCTCCCAAAGTGCTGGGATTCAGGCTTGAGCCACCGCGCCCGGCCTGAAGGGACTCTTTCAAGTACCCCATTTGGCAGGCGCTTATGGTGGGCCTCTATGAGAAAATCGTCAAGACACTTTGGGAGGTCGAGGCGGGAGGATCGTTTGAGCTCAGGAGTTCAAGGCAAGCCTGCGGAAAATGGCGAAACCTCATCTCTACAAAAAATACAAAAGTTAGCTGGGCATGGTGGCATGTGCCTGTCTGTGGTCCCAGCTACTAGGGAGGCTGAGGTGGGGGCTCACTTGAGACCAGGTGGTTGAGAATGCAGTAAGCAGTGATGTCGACACTGCATTCCAGGCTGGGCAACAGAGTGAGACCCTGTCTCAAAAAAAAAAAAAAGACAATTGTCAAGAAATCATTTCTGCTGTCGGGGGCTACATTTGGCCCTCACAGCCAAGAAGCCACACAGTTCCCCATAATTACATAATGAGGACAGTCTGGTCAGGAAAGACTATAAAGTAGTGCTTGTGGGTTAATTGAGTTAAAAATGAGCCTGAAGGAGCCCTTTACTCAAATAACATGAAAGTGAAAAACAGAAAAAAAAAAAAAAGCGTAAAATAGATTTAGAAAGCAAAACTCAGGAGGTAAAAATGACCAAATACTAACTTTTCATTCCTAATGAAGCAGGGAGGCAGAACTTGAGTCACATCTCAAGATGTTTGACACCCCAATTAGGATCCTCAGCCCCTTGAACAGCTATCTAATTACCCCGGAGATGAATTCCCCGGGCAGCAGGCCCCAAGAGCCTTTCCAGCCAACTCCATCGCTCACCGGGAAGTCAGGGAAAGGGAATATCTAGGTTAGGTTTGATGATCACAACTTCTTAAGGATTACTCAGATCTCAGAAATAAAGACTGGCGGATCAAGGGGAAAGCGCAGTCAGGACTTTTTGGTTCATTAGAACGGTGAAAATAAAATCACTTTTTGCAGTTGTAAGGAGTCAACACAGGTTAGTTTTCCAGAGCCTAAATAGTAAAAGGAAAACAGCTTTACCCTAACAAACAAGAAGGCATACAAAAGTCAAGTAAGACAGAGGGTAGAAAGAAAAAAAGATACTAATTCCATTAAAAGTGACTTTCTTCTTTTTTTTTTTTTTCTTATTAGAGTCCCACTCTGTCACCTAGACCGGAGGGCAGTGGTGCGATCTCATATGACTGCAACCTCCACCTCCTGGGTTCAAGTGATTCTCCTGCCTCAGCCTCTGGAGTAGCTGGGATTACAGGTGCCTGCCACCACGCCCAGCTAATTTTTGTATTTTTAGTAGACACGGGGTTTTGCCATGTTGGCCAGGCTGGTCTCGAACTCCTGACCTCGTGATCTGCCTGCCTCGGCCTCCCAAAAGTGCTGGGATTAGAGGTGTGAACCACCGCGCCCAGCCTACTATTCTTTGACTTTTTGTAGAGATGAGGTCTAATATGTTGCCCAGGCTGGTCTTGAACTCCTGAGCTCAAGCAATCCTCCTGCCTAGGCTTTCCAAATGATTACAGGCATTAGCCACCACACACGGCCTCTTTCTTTCGTTTTTATCTTATTGGAAGAAGGAGAGTTGGGGCTTTGGTTATATTTGTTGTTGTTCATTTTTGGTTTTCCGTTTCCTTTTGTTCTGTTACAATATTTTTTTAAATGGTAATATCTGGATATGGTATACATTTCAAAAAGTTATCAAGAATATGCAGTGAAAACTTTCTCACCTCTGTGGCCAGCCACTCACCTCTACTTCTCAACAGCAAAAAAACAAGAAATAACAAATACTACTAAAAAAGCAAAAACAAAAGAAAGAGCAAAACTTAAAATAATTATCTAAATCTGCTGCTGCATCATTTCAGATATAATCTATGTAAATACTAGCATTTCTCTTTTTTTTTTTTTTTTTTTTTTGAGATATAGTTTCGTTCTTTCACCCAGGCTGGAGTGCAGTGGCGTGATCTCAGCTCACTGAAAACTCCGCCTCCCAGGTTCAAACGATTCTCCTTCTTCAGCCTCCCGAGTAGCTGTGATTACAGGCACCCAGTACCATGCCTGGCTAATTTTTTAATATTTTTAGTAGAGACTGGGTTTCACCATGTTGGTCAGGCTGGTCTCAAACTCCTGACTTCAGGTGATCCACCCACCTTGGCCTCCCAAAGTGCTGGGATTACAAGCATGAGCCACCGCACCCAGCCAAATATTAGCATTTCTTTCTTTTGTTAAAATAATGTTTTTTTGTAAACTGTTCTGCACTCTGCATTTTTCACTTAACATACCTCGGAGATCATTCCCTATGAGTATATCTAGAGCTGCCTTACATTGTACAAGTGCAAATACATCTGTAGGATAAATATCAAGAAACGGAACTGCTTGGCCAAACATATGCATTTTCAGTTGCAATTAATATGATCCATTTGCTTCCCGTGGAGAAATTTATCAACTTATACTGTCATCAGCGATAGGTGGAAGCTCTGCTTCTCACCTCAGCCATTCCCTCAACAGTAGTCTTCCCCATAGAAAGTAAGAGTATTATCAACTTCGCTAATTGAACAGGTAAAAACAATCTCTTAAGACTGGTTTATGATTCTCTTATTAGCAGTAAGGATAAGCATCTTGTCATTTGCTTAAGAGCCATGTATATTTTCTGTCAACTGCATGTTCATATCCTAGGTGATTTTCTAGTACTTCCTGTTCTTTATTAAAGGCAATCTCTAGGAAATAATATCTAAACTGGGCTTTTGGACAGTGCTTTCTAGTTTTCTAAGCCCATTCATTCATCCTAATTTAATAATCACAATAACCGGGTAAGGAGGCATAAAATATTATTTCTTTTTTATAGCCAACAGAGACAAGGTTTAGATGGTTAGGAGATTTGATCAAAGACCCCATTGTAAGTTTGTAGCCAGGACTAGCATTCATAAAGCTTACCTTCTAGTTCATGATGTGTATGTGTGTGTGTGGCGGGGGGGGTGTGGTGTGTGTGTGTGTGCATGCATTGGTACTACATCAAAATGCCTCTTAGATTGTAGAAAAGATAAGAAAGAAAATATTCTCTTTTTCTCTAATGATGAATTTATATTTTCTATTTACCTGGCCGGTTTTCATCATGTAACAAGCAAAATTTAAGGGATACTAAAATTTTATTTGCTCGCATTTTGTCATTTGGGCCAAAGCCTAAAGACAAGCCTCAGGGGCCGGGCGCGGTGGCTCATACCAAGAATCCCAGCACTGTGGGAGGCTGAGGCGGGGGGATCACCTGAGGTCGGCAGTTCAAGACCAGCCTGACCAATATGGAGAAAGCCCATCTCTACTAAAAATACAAAATTAGCTGGGCATGGTGGCACATGCCTGTAATCCCAGCTACTCGGGAGGCTGAGGTAGGAGAATCACTTGAACCCAGGAGGCAGAGGTAGGAGTGAGCCGAGATCGTGCCATTGCACTCCAGCCTGGGCAACAAGAGTGACATTCCGTCCCAAAAAAAAAAAAAAAAAGACAAGTATCAGACTCACTATGTGCCTCATCAATGTATTAACCTATTCTCACTGGGTTGGCAGGGTACTGGGAGTGGAGAGGAATTAGGAGGGACTACCTGTATACCTACCCCTGGAGATCTGGTATCTTGGACAGGCCTTCTAATACTGAATGATGTGGAGGAGAGAATGAATAAATAAAGGAATGCACCAACTCCTACGAAGGCGTAAAGGGAGGAGCCTCCCAGGAGGGCAAAGAATGTACCCAAAGGAAGAGAAGGGTCACAAGTCATGTGGGCCTGCCACGTTTTGGCTACTGACAAGGAATGCCTGTGGGTTCAACCTAAGATATTGATTCTTAAGCTGACTCCGGCCTATCCCTGGCAATCTGGTCTCTGGTCTACCAGAGAAGGGCTGTGGGATGGAAAGCGCCCTGCTGATTTGGGAAAGGGATGGGAAGAGCTATATTCTGCTCTATATTGTGGGGTAACAGAGCAAGGGAGCCAAAGTACGGATGATGGGGGCAAAAACAGAAAGAGGCAAAACAGAAAGAGCTGCCCTGAGGACCTGGGGTACAGACAGACACCGGAGCCTGTGGGGCGGGAAAGAACGTGGGGAGTGTGGCAGTAGTTTAGTTATCGAAGCTGTGGTTTAGTACCCTGTGCTATTAACAAATGGGATTGGAGCTTAGATCCAAAACCCAGTGATGGTCACCCAGCTCTTGACTGCCCTCAAGGCCAGTGTGGCCAGAACACGGGATGAGCGATATTGCATAAACCTGAACTCACACCTTTAGCAAAAGGTGCCGATTTCATCCTTTGGTTAGTACATTAGTTGGTTCATTTCCCCTCAAGACTAGTCCTTTCCATAGAAAGATAAGAAAAACTCTTCTCCCAGTTCCCACTCTTATTGGGGAGTTAGTATATTCTAGGCTTCATGAACATGTCAGGATGGTTCAGAGATTGCCTTATAGTCTGATGGAACTCCTGTCCCATACATAAGGTGGTGAGATGTGCCAATTCAGCATGATCCTTGAACAGGGGATCATTCCAAGGCAATCTAACGGAGCTCTTGCAGACACCTAATAGCACCACTACTGGTTTCAGCCAGCCAGCCCCAGGAGCTGGTCCATATCCTGAACTATGGCTTCACCTGGCCTGGTTAGCTGTGGACAAGGCCTATTGGTGGGGCTTCGGCAGGAGAATTGCTCGCTGGGGTGTGGCAGAAGCTGAAGGCGCAGGTTCTGTTGCAAGCATCAGAAGGAGGTTTCTGACATCACACAGAGAAGAGGTGGGTCTCATGTTATGCAAGAATGAGGTACCAAAGGCGGGGCACGGTGGCTCACGACTGTAATCCCAGCACTTTGGGAGGCTGAAGCGGGTAGATCACTTGAGGCCAGAAGTTTGAGAACAGCATGGCCAACATGGCAAAACCCCATCTCTAGTAAAAACACAAAAATTAGCTGGGCATGGTGGTGCATGCCTGTAATCCCAGCTACTCGGGAAGCTGAGGCAGGAGAATCGCTTGAATCGGGGAAGCGGAGGTTGCAGTGAGCTGAGATCATGCCACTGCACTCCAGCCTGGGCGACAGGGCGAGATTCTGTCTCAAAACAAACGAACAAAAAAAGAATTAGGTACTAAAGCCAATACATAAGGCAAAGAAGCAAATACAGACAAAACTACTTTAAAATTTAAAAATTACTTTAAAATATGGTAACCTTACAGATGTAAAAATTCACAACGTGTAGTCACGGATGGGGCACTGAAGATGGGTTTTAAAGACTCATTTGTACTTCTCCAGACAACTCCTGTCTAGCTAGCAAGCTATTTTAGCCAGAAGCACAAAAGGTAGGGTAGCAAAAATACAAGTGGTAGTGCAGGCAAAACATAGTATGAAGTCAGAAAACAGAATGGCCTGGACATGATGACTGAACCACAAAATGGGTCATCCAGGAATGTAATGGTGCAGACATCGAAGGTGACAGGCAGACCATCTGCTGGGACAAGCAGGACCCCACCTGTGGGGCAGGTATTAAGAAGCAGGCTCTCCTGGGTGGATGGGGAATGGCTGAGCACAGGACCGTCGTTTCCAGGGTTCAGCCAGGTAAACAAGACAGCAGTTTAGGGTTCAAAAACAAGGTAAAAATCTGGGTACCAGTCTGGAAAATCAACAGAAAGAACTGAGACTCAAGGTCAAGGCTGGACTAGGTAATAAGGATTCTGGGATCGAACACCTTGAACAATGCCTTAGGTCAAGATAAGTCCAAGGCCTTGGGCAGGCCCCAGCCCTCAGGGAAGGTGGTGCAGTGAGGAGAGATGCCACGTTCTGGAGCTCAGACCCAGCCATGCCAGAGGTGAGCAAGGAGCAGGCTGAGTACATCGTTGTCTCAGCTGCCGCAGGCTCACAGCTGGAAGGTCAGGGTGACAGTGGCCAGGTGGGCCTCGGGGCTGATGGCTATTAGCTGACTGAGATGCTTAGTGCATCTCGTGTGATGCACTCACGTTTGAGCACACTTAGGCTTCTTTTTTTTTTTTTTTCTGAAACAGAGTCTCGCTCTGTCACCCAGGCTGGAGTGCCGTGGTGCAATCTTGGCTCACTGCAACCTCCACCTCCTGGATTCAAGCAATACTCCTGCCTCAGCCTCCTGAGTAGCTGGGGTTACAAGCACACACCACCACGCCCGGCTAATTTTTGTATTTTTAGTAAACACGGGGTTTCAGCATGTTGATCAGGCTGGTCTCAAACTCCTGACCGCGTGATCCACCCACCTCAGCCTCCCAAAGTATGGGATTACAGGCGTGAGCCACCACACCTGGCCACTTAGGCTTCTTAACATGAAACGTCTTCTGATTTACCACCTCACATTCTTGCCCACCCTTTCTGGAACACACAGCACTACCTAAGAAAAGTGCAGAAACCAAGTCATAGGACTCTTAACATGATGTAGCAGAACTTCTGCAAGCAGGCCAGATGCAGTGGCTCACACTGGTAATCCCAGCACTTTACTTTGGGAGGCCAAAGTGGGAGGCTCACTTGAGCTTAGGAGTTCAAGACCAGCCTGGGCAATACAGTGAGACACTGCTCCAACCAACTCTACAAAAAATACAAAAATGTGCCAGATGTTGTGGCATGTGCCTGTAGTTACATGTGCCTGTAGTTACTTGCCTTAGCTACTTGGGAGGCTGAGCTGGGAGGATTTATTGAACCCAGTAGGTTGTGGCTACAGTGAGCTATGATCACCACTGCACTCCAGCCTCGGTGGCAGAGCAAGATTCCATCTCTAAAAAATGTAGCAAATAAATAAAATTTTAAATAAAGAAAGAACTTCTTTGTAAAAACAGTATGCAGAAGCAAAGCTCCTCCAAACACTGAGTGGAGGGTGTCAGGGAGGTTTAACCGACTCAGTTTGACAGGCTGAACAGGAAGCCTGGCTGGGGAGGCCTCAGGAAACTTACAGTCATGCAGGAAGGTGAAGGGGAACCAGGCAAAATCTTCACATGGCAACACGAGAAAGAGAAGGAGGGACTGCTACACAGTTTTAAATAACCTGATCTTGTGGGAACTCATTCACTATCACGAGAACAGCAAGAGGGAAATTTGCCCCCATGATCCAATAACCTCTACCAGGTCCCTCCCCCAACACTGGGGATTATAATTCAACATGAGATTTGGGTGGGGACACAGAGACAAACCATATCATGAACACAGGTAAGGGACTGGCCAGGCTGCGGCCATGTGCAGCTCCTGGATACAGGGATGGCCAGAGAACACGGAGGCCACCCCCTCACAGGGACTATCTGCCCTAGATGCAAGGATGGGGAACTATACCCCATCCCTAAGTTACCTACAGAACTCAGTGGTGACGCAGCAGCTCTGGACAGCAAACACCTACCCCCGGATAGACTGGCTTTACAAACAGTAGTGTATCTTGTCACTAATTTTAGAATTGACTCCACAGCCAGTTTACAAATCTGAGTCTCATTTCTTTACAATGGCCTATCGCTATGGACCAAAAATTAACGTAACCCAACAACTATTACCTGCTTCCCAAAGATTTAGGCTCTGTTATCCCTGAGGATATTCAAAAGAAAAGTAAAATAAAATGTGTACTGTGGGGCCAGTTACTGGCATAAGCACTTTATACACATTCACGTGTCTTGCAGAGGAGGTCACTGACATCCTCAAGGAATCTACCAGTCAGTAAACAAGCTGACATTGGAGACCAGGTCTCCCTTTGGTAACTCTGCTTTGTGGCATCTAGATATAGCCCCAGTAGAGGTGCTCCAGGTTATTTAAAAAGGTAGCAATTGCCACACTCATTTCTGGACCAATTGGAAAGGACACTGGCAGTCAAGAACAGGTAAGGGAGTTTGGGTGCCTTCTGGTAAAGCCTCAGCTGAGATGACTGGGAATACAGAATGGCTTCTACCTGGAGCAGAAGACAGAGCTCCATGCAGCCCTGGAGAGGAAGTAAAAGAAGATGCATGGCTGGTGGGCATCGCCAAGGGGTGGCCTCTGTGATAAAAGCGTGAGGAATCATGGTGGCCTCAGGACACCTTCAAAGGCAGTACTTTGTTTGTTTGGAGATGGAGTTTCATTCTTCTTGCTCAGGCTGGAGTGCAATAGTGCAATCTCAGCTCACTGCAAATTCCACCTCCTGGGTTGAAGCAATTCTCCTGCCTCAGCCTCCCAAGTAGCTGGGATTACAGGCATGCAGCACCATGCCCAGCTAATTTTTTGTATTTAGTAGAGACGGGGTTTCACCATGTTGGTCAGGCTGGTCTCAAACTCCTGACTTCAGGTGATCCACCTGCCTTGGCCTCCCAAAGTGCTGGGATTACAGGCGTGAGTCACTGCGCCTGGTGAGTACTTAGTTTCACAGACATTAGGGAAATATGGTAGCAGAGGAGGGAGGTCTTCCGAAAATAACTTGAAAAAGATTTATATGTACAATAGCGAGCAGTGGCATTTATGAGAAAGATGGTCTATAAACATTACTATTGCTGGGGCTTTACCTTTAGGTTGGTGTGATCCTGAAGGAAGGAACTGCGTGTGTAGGAAAAGGAGTTCCAGGGGGATTATGTTAATTACAATCATATCAAAATAACATGACTCTTTCTCCTCTCCCTGTAGCTGTACCTAGGAAGTAGGAGTTTAACATTTCCCCATTCAACCTCTTACCAGAAAACTATTCCTAAATAAACATCGCTAATTTTGCTGCCACATCACTAATTCTTGACAAAATTACCCAAATCATATGTGCTAGGAAGAAAATCAGTTGTCAACAGATTTTGAGCATCCATGCCATTCTAGGCATCGTATTGGTATATGAAGAGAAAAGAAATATATTAGCTCCCAAAGGGATTTTTAATCTTTATATCCACGTAGAAAATAGGGATGGGTAGACTTGGACTTGGTGAGGAAAATGTACAAGTAAGTGATAACCAAAGTCAAAAGGAATTCAACAACTTTGCTAATATCGAACAGTACACAGTTGGCAAATTTGGGTATGTGTGTACACAGATTGTACCAAGTCTTTTAAGCAACACACTAAAATTTTACTTCCAAGTTGTCGTCTGCACGGTTTTTCCATTTCTTCTTATTTATCCACTTTTTTTTTGTTTTTTAGACAGAGTCTTGCTCTGTCGCCCAGGCTGGAGTGCAGTGGCGCTATCTTGGCTCACAGCAACCTCTGCCTCCCAGGTTCAAGCAATTCTCGTGTCTCTGTGTCTCAAGTAGCTGGGATTACAGGCATGCACCACCACGCCCAGCTAATTTTTGTATTTTCAGTAGAGATAGGGTTTCACCATGCTGGCCAGGCTGGTCTTGAACTCCTGACCTCAAATGATCCACCTGCCTCAGCATCCCAAAGTGCTAGGATTACAGGTGTGAGCCACCGTGCCCAGCCTATCCACTATTATTTACCCAGCTACTCTATACGGGATGGTGGAACAGAACACTGTACCAGAAACTGCCCCATAATGTGTAGAACAATTCTGGCCTCATGGAGTCCTTCAATGGGTTATTATAAGAACATCACACAAACCTTGATGCTGTCAAAACTACGCTCAATTAAACTAATAGAAGATACTCCATTTCAAAAGATACCCAGGTTACATCCTCATGAGGAGGTAGCAAAAGAAAATGAATTTGCGCCACTTTTGAATGATGACATCTGTGTTACCACAGCAATTCACCTATCAAACTAATTTAGGTTTAGAGCCAAAATCAACACTGCTGTCAGAGAGTTTATTTCTATTCATTTAAGAACCTCTAGGTTAAAGAGTGGTCAGTGAGAATTTTAATGTCTTGGGAAAAGAAAGAAAAATGAGAGTCTAAGTACTGAACACAGTAACAAGAATGGGACTTTCAGTTTACCCAGCAAATAGACCAAGCAGCTAGAATCAGGTTCTATCCTGTCCATCGAAGAGATGCCAAAACACAACCTCTGTCTTAAAGGGGCTTACCGTCCTATCTGCAAAGACATTGACAACACAGATGTCACAATGATGACAGCTAACTATTACTGTTGACTTTCTATAAGCCAGACTGTCCTATGTGCTTTACTAAATTAATCCTCACCAAGTACTATCCCAATTTTACAGTGAGTATATAAAGGTACATTAAGTAACACATATTTGAATAGTACTTCTCATAGATGAGTTGTAAATAAATATGATATTCTATCTCATCTGATTCTCACAACCACAGTGAGGCAGACAGTATCCCAAGTGTCCCGCAGCCATACAGAATGGCAGTGGTGGAACCATGATGGAAGACAGGTCTTGTGGCTGTTAATCCACTTCTTCTATAGATGGCACTAAAAGGCAGGCCTATGAGCTCCAAACAAGATACAGACAGAGAATTCTATAGACCTTCGCTCAGGAGGAGATCACTTCCTGTTTGGGTTGCGCAGGCTGCATCCACAAAGAAGGGTAATGCACGCAAGCCTTTGCATTAGGAGTAGGTGTGTTCAGATGGGCAGAAAGGGACGGGGATGCCACTTGAGACAGCAAGAGGAGCCACAGCAAAGTATGGAGGGGGCAAGTATGAGGGACATTTGGGCATCAGAAAACAGATCTGTTTGTTTGAGGGAGGGTCAATGGGGCAACTGCAGGAGATAATGACAGCAGGAAATGGCATGCCATTGCAGATTTTGCCCAGCATGATAGAATGGGAGAAAATAACATGGTAAGTCTTTCCAGGTGATTTTTTTTTTTTTTTTTTTTGAGATGGAGTCTCACTCTATCCCCCCAGCTGGAGTACAGTGGCTCAATCTCAGCTCACTGCAACCTCTACATCCCGGGTTCAAGCAATTCTCCTGCCTCAGTCTCCCAAAGAGCTGGGATTACAAGCGCCCACGACCACACCCAGCTAAATTTTTTTACATTTTTTTTAGTAGAGATGAGGTTTCACCATGTTGGCCAGGCTGGTTTCGAACTCCTGACCTCAAGTAATCCACCTGCCTCGGCCTCCCAAAGTGCTATGACTACAGGCATGAGCGACCCTGCCTGGCCCAGAAGGTGAATTTTAAATGAGGGGATAGTGAAAAAATAATCGTTAAGGAGAAAGAATCGTTGTGATTGGTAAATACATTATAGAATAAATAATATAGAATAATCCAAATTATAATTATAGAACATATATAAAAATATAAAAATAAATAGAATCAACCCTCCAAATTGAAGGGCTTTAATGCTTTAGGTAGAACCCAGAGAATCTCTACTAATAGAGAATCTCTACTAACCCAGAGAATCTCTACTAATAAATGTCCGCAACTCAAATCTCATCTCTGAATTCTAACTTTACTTTTTCTTTTTTATGGTTAATCCTCAGATTGACTCACATGCTCTCCTTGTGTGCTAAAAGTGAAAGCTACATATCATCGTCATTAATAATACATGGATGGGACTCAGGTTCCTCACTTGATGGGAAAAGCATAAAGACACAGCAAGCTCTGAAAGTACGGTTGAAGGTGGTAATGATTCACTGCAGTTTAAAGTCTCCAAAAACCCTCCATGGAAAAACCTTACCCAGCCTCACCTGGTATGCACTGAATTGTGTTCCCCTAAAAAGATCTGTTGGAAGTCTTAACTCTTGGAACCTCAGAATGTGACCTTATTTTGGAAACAGGATCTTGCAGCTGCAATTACTTAAGATGAGGTCATCCTGGAATAAGGTGGGCCCTAAATCGAATATTATGATGTCCTTGTAAGAAAAGAAGATGGCGGTGGCTCACACCTGTAATCCCAATACTTTAGGAGGCCTTGACGGGTGGATGACCTGAGGTCAGAAGTTCGAGACCAGCCTGGCCATCATGACAAGACCCCGTCTCTACTAAAAACACACAATTAGCTGGGTGTGATGGTGCACGCCTGTAATCCCAGCTACTCGAGAGGCTGAGGCAGGAGGATTGCTTGAACCCAGGAGGCGGATGTTGCAATGAGCCAAGATCGCACCACTGCACTCCAGCCTGGGTGACAGAAGGAGAGCTCGTCTCAAAAAAAAAAAAAAAAAAAAAAGGAGAAGAGAGATCAACAGAGAGACACAAGGAGAACACCCCATGATGATGGAAGCAGAGACTGGGGTTGTGCTACCACAAGCCAAGAAACGCCCAGAATTGCCAGCAACCCCAGAAGCCAAGAGAAAGGCATGGAACAGATCCCCTCCTGGAGCCTTCCGGCTACACAGCTCTGCCAACACCTTGATTTTGACTTCCTGCTTCCAGAACTTGTGAGGGAATAAGTTTCTGTTGCTTTCCCACCCAGTTTGTGGTACTTTTGTTATGGCAACCCAGAAAAACGAATCCACTGGCTTCATGCCCACTTTTAAGAGGTAGGACAGAAAAGGAAAAACACAGGCTCACCCAGGACCTGGGAGATGTGCTCGAGTTCCAGTCTCCCTTCTGCAACCCCTGCCGAGGTGAAGCTCTCTGGGCCCGCCGTCCTCATCTTTGACATGAAGCGTTTGGGCTGGATGAGGCCTAAGGCCATTTTTAGCTTTAAAACTTTAGGATTCTATCACATCATAGCCAAAATAGGCATTTGGTCTCATATCTACGGAAGGAGAGATGAAAAAAAGGAAACCACTTTCAAACTCCAGAACCCTATGCTCACAAGTAGAAGTCAAGGAGAAAGTGGAAAGAAAGAGTAATTAGTGGTGGTGGTTGCATTTACCATATGCCACATAATCATTCCATCTTCACGTCAAATCTGGCCTGCAGCCCTCATGCCTTAGCAACTTAATACAAAGAGACGCTGGGAGCTGCCAAATGCAGAAAATTAATACGAGGGATGCAAGGAGAATCTCTGCGACTACGTTTTATTTCTCTAACCTGCTCGTGTCAAGGTCATTTCGCCCCGGAAATATAAAACCTGCTGTGTGGAGAAGGGGTAAAAGAAAGAAAAGAAAGCCTGGCAGTTAAGCTGTCCCTGTGTCCCTTGCCCCAGAATATCACTTACTTTTCACCTCACATAATTCCTGGCCGGTGGACTCCTCGGAACCGCTAGAAACTGATGATTAGTAAAACAAATCCCATGAGTAAAGACCAACAAGAAATTCCTGTAAAAACCTCACCCATACACACTGTACTATTTTACCTTTTTTTCAAAAGTAAATTGCGGCTGTCAAATGACACCCTTTCATTACTGTCACTGACTCTTTTAAGAATGGCTAATCAGAAAAGCCTACAGAGGTATTTAATCAGATTTTTTTTTTCTTCAAATGACCTAATGTTTTGGTATAAAACTGCTGCCAGCTCACGCTGGGTAGAAATTTAGCATTGTCAGCATTTAATTATTATTTTATCACGGATTTCTTTACTTTCCTACAGGGAAGAAATAACTTAATTTTTTTTTTTTTTAAATGCAGCAAGTGCTTAGCTTTTAAAATCACAAGACATTGGCTTCATTATTGTGCTTTGAAAAAAATTACTAGCTCAGGACATGGGACATATCACAGAAATGCACTTTAGGTTAATAAGTGGTACTGCCATCACTGGCTTCAATCTTCCAGGACACGGAAACTGGGAAGTGAAAATTATGTTCATTGTGTTGGTTTTCGGGAAATGAGATTATTCTAGACTCATTCACGTTTGTGTGTCATAGCAGCTACATATTCTCCTGCCCCTAGGACACCTGGGTGAATGAAGCCTGTGGCTTTACCATTCCCTCCTCCTCGTCCTCTTCCTCCTACCCCTACCCTCTCCTCCTCTTCCCACGTCCTCCTCCTCCTCCCACTCCATCTTCTTTCTTCTCCACCTCCCCATCCCCTACTCCCTTCCTTCTCCTCCTCCTCTACCTCCTCTTACTCCCACCCCCTCCTCCTCTTCCTCACCCTCCTTCCCCTACCCCCTCCTTCTCCTCCCCTCTTCCTCCTCCTCCTCCCTTTTTTCCTCTAAGGTGGGAATAAGAGAGTGGGGAGGAGAAAAGGAGGAAAAATGGAAAAGGAAAAAAATGACAGGTGTGTATGTGTGATCTCTAGGCAACTGACCCAAGGTTACAAGTATATGGCAATAATGGTGGCACAAGGACCAGACATCTAGGTGCATTCCCGAAAACTAGTTACTCTTTCATTTTTTCCTCATCATTCAGCTAAAATCTCTTTTTAGAAAAATAGCTATTTCATCATCAACACCACAAAACCCCCAACCCTTCATCTGCCTCTCTTCCCGTTTAACCAGTTCCTTTTTCCTTGCTTTAGAGTTGAGCTCTAAATAAGCTGGAAATGTTTGGTGCAGACAAGTCAGCAACAATTCTTTCTCGAGCATCTACTGCAAGCAGACAATTGTGCTCACTCCTGAGGGTAAGATGGGGTATAAACCTAGGTACAAAGTGGTACTAAGGCAAGACTGTACAAGGTACAAAGTGATACTAAGGGAAGACTGTACAAGGTACAAAGTGGTGTACTAAGGGAATATTATACTAGGTACAAAGTGGTACTAAGGCAAGACTGTACTAGGTACAAAGTGGTACTAAGGGAAGATTGTACTAGGTACAAAGTGATGTACTAAGAGAATATTGTACTAGGTACAAAGTGGTACTAAGGCAAGACTGTACTAGGTACAAAGTGGTATTAAGGGAATATTGTACTAGGTACAAAGTGGTACTAAGGTAAGACTGTACTAGGTACAAAGTGGCATTAAGGGAATATTGGACTAGGTACAAAGTGGTACTAAGGTAAGACTGTACTAGGTACAAAATGGTACTAAGGCAAGACTGTACTAGGTACAAAGTGGTATTAAGGGAAGACTGTACTAGGTACAAAATGGTACTAAGGCCAGACTGTACTAGGTACAAAGTGGTACTAAGGGAAGTCTGTACTAGGTACAAAGTGGTACTAAGGGAAGACTGTACTAGGTACAAAGTGGTACTAAGGGAAGACTGTACTAGGTGCAAAGTGGTACTAAGGGAAGATTGTACTAGGTACAAAGTGGTACTAAGGGTCTATACTAGGTACAAAGTGGCACTAAGGCAAGACTGTACTAGGTACAAAGTGGTACTAAGGGAAGCTTATTTATTGGCACATGATACAATTAATGAGTGGCAAGGATAAGGAAGGTTACAGTTACTTATCAGCTTCAAAGGTGTTTTGTGCCACCAAACAAATCTCGTTGATTTCAAAGAGAACTTGAGACTTCTCCTCAAAACCTATCCTCCCCCAAAACCTATCCTCTCGCTGCCCCCCCAAATTTCTCCCATCTTAGTAATTGTTACCTCCTAAATGTCAGCATCTGAGGACCTTTGTTGCCCTCCCTGCTTCCATTCTAATCCACTAGAAAGTTCTCTACATTTTCACCACTTCTGTACTTCACTTTAGTCCAGGGACTTCACTCACCTGGTCTCTGTGACTGCACTGCTGCCCACCTGTGAACCATTCTGCATGAAACAGCAGAAGGGATGCTCTGAATAGAAACCTGACTATGCCACTCTCATGCTTGAAACTGGCCAATGGTTTCCCATGAGAGCCAGAATAAACCTAACCTCCTCCCTGCCCCTGACCACCTCCCCGCACATCCATGCCACACTCTCCCTCACAGTCGCTCCCTCCACCAGCCCCAGGGTCTTTGCACGTGTTCTGCCCTCAGCAGGGAAGCCCTTTCCACCATGTGCACAGTGAACTCCTTCAGGAATTTTAGGACCCTTTGTAAATGTCAGCTCCTCAGGGCTGGCCCCTAACATTTGTGTCCTTTATTGCTTCTTATCACAATTTGCAATTGTTTCACTTGTCTGTTTACTTGCTAATTATACAGAAATTCCTTGCTGGCAAGGGCCCCCCCTGGCCTTCTTACTGCCAACAACTAGCATAATGTTTGGCACAAATGAGAAATTCAGTTTTTTTCACAATGAATAAATAAAATGCTTATTTACTTCCCAAAAAAGTCTATGTCACAGGCGGAAGCTCCTATATGTATTTCCACATGGTTTGGATCATGGATGGTTTGGCCCTTTCTTAAATAACCTTCAAGTTGAGTTATGATTATGTTTAAAAGGTGCCATTTCCACTATCCTACCCAGATTACCCACTGACAGCAGAAGGGCAAAATGCATGGAGGGTAAGGGTGTGTGCCCATCTAAGAGTCAGGGAAAGTATTTAATATGTAGGTAGCGGAAAGCCATGGTGACCCTGGGTGATCAGTGGGCTATAACAAGTCCTCCCAGGAAGATCTCAGCCCAGCTCTACTGAGCTGCAGCTGTGGCCTGCCTTCTATTTCCATCTCCTAAAGGAAACGCTGCTTCCTCCACAAGGTGGCTGTGTGTTCACACTGACCACTGTATACTGAACCAACTTAAAATGTATGGCTACTTTAGAGGTCTACCTAGACACACCACTGACATAGAGAGTCAACCTCAAAGACACCTTCATGCCACCAGAAAATCTTGATCATGACAAATCAATCCAACATCTATCTGTTGAGGCCAGACGTTGCTCTGGGCAATGGAGAATGACAGCTAAAATGAAAAACTAGCTGCTGCCTTTAAGGGACTTACAGACCAGAGTGAGAGGAGTTATCTAAACAGCATCTATACATCTATGGCCTCAGATCCGTGCCTGCCAAAGGGCACCATCATCAATACCTGATGAGAACCCATCACCCTGACTCCTCTTACCACCCAGGGAGCTATCCACAAGGAACAAGGGCCTAAAAGGAAACTCAATTTAACTTTCTCAAGAACTGAGTCCAGTGCAGAGCTCCAGCAAGGCTTACTTACTCACCCGGCCATGGGGAAGGGAGGAAACAAGTGGAGTCACTTGATAATTTTTTTTTTTTTTGAGACAGAGTCTTGCTCTGTCACTCAGGCTGGAGTCCAGTGGTGCAATCTCAGCTCACTGCAATCTCCACCTCCTGGGTTCAAGCGATTCTCCTGCCTCAGGCTCTCGAGTAGCTGGGACTACAGGTGCATGCCACCACGCCTAGCTAATTTTTTGTATTTTTAGTAGAGACAGGGTTTTACCATGTTAACCAGGATGGTCTCGATCTCCTGACCTCGTGATCCGCCTGCATCAGCCTCCCAAGGTGCTAGGATTACAGGCATGAGCCACTGCATTTGGCTGGTATACTTGGTAATTTTTAAGGCATGGTAATCTTGTACACCATTGCTTGTGGCCCATTTCAGATTCTATAATTTGGCATATCAGTTTCACAGCTGCTCCACCCAAGCAGTGTGGAGGGCAGGTGAAGGATGGAGCTGAACATGTGGTGTCCCTTGCAGCAAACCCCATGATGCATTAAGAAGCTCTCCCATTTTACAGATGAAAAAACAGGGGAAGACGAAGGGATTGGATTGCTAAAGCCATAAAGCCATGGGATAGCTGAGTAGGATCTAAAACCAAGCTTGTTCAACCCACTGCCTGCCAATGGCATGCAGCTCAGCATGGCTTTGAATGCAGCCCAACAAAAATTTGTAAACTTTCTTGAAACATTATGAGATTTTTTTTTTTTTTTTTTTTTTTTTTAGTTCATTAGCTGTCATTACTGTTAGTATATTTTATGTGTAGCCCAAGACAATTCTTCTTCAAATGTGGCTCAGGGAAGCCAAAAGATTGGACACCCCTGATCTAAACCCAGGTCTTTGGACCTCAAGTTCAGTTGTCTACCTTTGCCTTCAGACTAACCACAGTAGCGATGCCACGTGTAGGAAGTGGATTTTACAGCAAATCCATAACCACAGTCAGCAAAATAAAAGTAACCATTTCTAGACATTTCAAACTGTGTTGAAATTGCAACTATAACTATCCAGAATGACCCAGACATTTAAATAAGAAAGGAGCGCTAAGTAGCTAAAAGCCCATGCACTCAGCACTGCACTCAAAGACTGTCCCCTCAAACTTTTGTTTAAAACCTACAGACTCTTACTTTGAAGCTAATTCTAATCAGGTGTGCAGTCTGGCTTCTTAACTCCTAGACAGGTAGAGGTAGTAAATGAAAACAAATTCCTGGAGGGAGAGAGAGTGATCGCAATGAAAGGTGATAGCCTCCCGGCACGGTGGCTCATACCAGTAATCCCAGCACTTTGGGAAGCCAAGGTGGGTGGATCATTTGAGGTCAGGAGTTTGAGACCAACCTAGCCAACATGGTGAAATCCCACCTCTACTAAAAATACAAAAATTAGCCACGCGTGGTGGCAGGCGACTGCAGTCCCAGTTACTGAGGAGGCTGAGGCAGGAGAATTGCTTGAACCTGGGAGGTGGAGGTTGCAGTGAGCCGAGATTGTGCCACTGCACTCCAGCCTAGGCAGGAGAGCAAGACTCTGTCTCACAAAAAAAAAGAAAAGAAAAGAAAAGTGACAGACAGAGAATGAAAAAAGAATAAAAGTTGGTGAACTTTTTATATAAAGATCAGAAAGTAAATATTTTAGACATGACGTACCACACCACCTCTGTTGCAACTACTCAACTCCACTACCGTAGCTCAAAAGCAGCCACACACAGTACCTAAACGAAAGAGTGTGGCTCTGTGTCAACAAACCTTTATTTACAAAAAACAGACGGTAAGCCCGATTTGGCCTGCAGGCTATAGTCTTCCTACCCATAAAATACAGGAAAGCTTCAAAGCCAACACAATGATGGTAGTTTGGAGTCATATCATTAAGAAACACCTCAAAAGCCCTTCAGATACCTGGTATTACTGAGTAGCATGCTCCTTGATCATAAAATTATAGAATTTTAGAAATGTCAACAACCTTAGGAATCTTCTGGTCCAATTCTTCAATTTTATAGATGAAGAAATAAATGCTCAGAGTTGTTCAGAGACTTGCTAAAGGTCACACAGTGAATTAATGATTAAACTTACATTAGAAGTAGAGTTTTGATTCCAAGTTGAGAACTCTTTCCACGACTCCATGTCTATTATTTTAGCCTTTCGGCAACAATGGAATGGAGGAAAAGCTCATTTAATTAAAAGACTACACCCTTGAGATTGTTAAGATTCTGGAATCACTAAAGTATACAGATCATACAGTTCTAGATGTTTATAAAGATGATTTTAAATCAAGTCAAAGGTTAAATTAGGTTTAATGTACTCAGAGAACATAACTTTAGAAGTAGTGCTAAAACACCACATTTCAAATAATTAAAAAATTAATATATGTGGAAATTTGTATTCTCCTTTGTGTTTGGGAAAATGAAGTCTCACCGTCTATCAGTATAAGAAAAGCTGGCCACTGAAGTTGATAAGTTTAGACATGCTCATATAAATAAATTCTGAACAGTTTCAAGGCAGCCCAAGAATCACCCAGGCACTGGCTGGCCCTAAATTTTTCTAATTGCTGGATGCCACATATTCATTCAATTGCCTCATTCAACTGAAAAATAAAAGCCACCCTTCGTCCTACCTTTGTGATCGTCCCCTTTCCTATCACTAGCAACGTCTTCTGCTCCTTTTCTGAATTAATTAGGAAATAAAAATAGAACCCTGACATGTTTATAAAGATGCAGAGTGCTGGTTAAACATGAAGGAACAGAGGCTGGGAACACAGAGGTGACACATTTTATTTCTGTGATGACAAGTGAGAGTCCTCCTGCCAGCTGGCCCTTGCCATAGCCAGAAGTATGCACCTGTCTACAGAGAAGTCAGGGAAGAAGGGGGAGCTGAAAAAGCCTCGGGGCCCCCCCTTGGCCTTCCATGCCATGCAAATGAGTTCTAATTGCTCAGGGTCATCAAACAGGGTTCCATGTGGCGCTTCTGTGACAGCTCCTGGCAGAGAGGGAGACAGGGAGACAACTTCTGTTAGCCTAACCACAAAGGTGGTCCTGTTTCTGCTTAGACCCTAGAGCAGGGCTCTGGTTTGGGGAGTTCACCTCTCCCTACCTTCTGCCATGGCAGGAAAAGGGAGAAAGGGGTGCGTTACCTAGTGCTTCTGAGTGTCCCCGAGATGCACTCCTAGTTTGACAGTCCTGCCAAAGGAAATAAGAAGCGATAAGTGATCCAGCCCCGATTAGATCAGCCGCCCTGGGAAAGGTGCTGAGCCAGAGATATTTCACTGAAATAAGGAGAATCTTGGGAATAGATTTCTGGCAAGTAATCCCGAAGCAGATATGGTCTGAATTGGAAATAGATTTCATGGGAAGATAAAGTCTAATAAATGGCAGGTCACTCAAAAATCATATATCATCAAGTCTTATACAGTGTCTGTGAAGTTTGTTATCAATAATTTAACATGAGAAGAGCCTAGCCCTTAGCAAATATTTAATTTCAAAACATACCTACTGATTTACTCAGATACAGCATACATGGTATATTAAAAATAGATTGCAAGAAGCCAAATGCCAATAAAGCTGCATTTAGGAGACTAGCATGCTTTTTGCTTTCCAAATCCTGTTAAGGAAGCGAATGGCCTTCCATCCACAGAGCTAGTCCAACAGCAGTTTCTAAACTGCACTGGAGAAGAAAGTTTGCACGTAGACAATACCTGAGCCCCTTCATTCCCAGGTGAAGCAACATGCCAGATAACACATATACAAGTACTGGGGACAACAATTAAGGACCCCATCAGAATGTGCCTGCTGTGCCTAAAGGCCACAAGAGGATTAAAGCAAGGTCATGACCAGGTGCATGATCCCAGCACTTTGGGAAGCCCATAAAGTTCAAGACCAGCCTGAGCAACATGGGGAGACCCTGTCTCTATTTTAATAAAAAAACTAGCAGGCTTGGTGTGGGGGCACCTGTGGTCCCAGCTACTCAGGAGGCTAAGGTAGGAGGATCCCTTGAGCCTGGGAGGTCAAGGCTGCAGTGAGTTGTGATTGTGCCATTGCATTCCAACCTGAGCAACAGAGCAAGACCCCATCTCCAAAAATAAAATAAAGTAAAAATAAAGCAAGGTCCTTAGTAGCAAAGAGGAGTCATTTTTTACGGAGATAGGAGGCAAAGGGAATGATCTCCATCGCCTCTGTTTGCAATCACTGTTGGTCTGAGCCACTCTCCCTTCAGCCCCTACTCAATAATTCACTCTGCTCCAAAGCAGACCCCCACCTCTTCCTGGCTGAAACGTGCCACGTCTGGGCAGCCAACATCAGCAACAAGGGTTCTAGAAAAATGGGTGTTTTGTAAAAGAATGGTAGTTTATTTAACCAAGTTAAAAACAGAGACATGGTCTAATAAGGACACATTCGTTCCATGGTTATCACTTCCAGAATAAGGTTTCTGGTCTTTTCTGGCGGGGCGGTGATAACGGCCTGGCGGGGATATGCTTGGTGGCTGGCAGGGAGAGAGCAGAGAGAGAACCAATGGGTGCCTGCAATCATCTTCTACCCAGGAAACAGGGAGGGAACCACTGAACTGAGAGCTTGAGGGAGCTTGGTGCCAGTCCCACCTCTGCCCCCTGCCAAGCCACAGCCCCAGGATTTCACTCCACCATCTCAAAGGGCCAGTCCCTCCCATAGTGTTGGAACATAACTGTTATCAGCTCTCAGCAGAAGGATTTCCTACCACTTTCCATCCCTATACTGGAATCTCAATGGGAAGCTTCTCTGATCGTCCTACAGGCAGAGGCTGGAACAAGAAAATGAGACTGGGCCAAATGTCAGGAGACCTGGCTCTTAACCTCTGAGCTTATCTAGACCTGCAAAAGACCTCTGAGGCTCCTCCAACTCTTAAAATCTCTTTCCTGTGAAAATCAGAATTGCCTTTACAGCTTTAAAAAAATAATAATAAATTTCTAGTTCTTCTGCATGTTGTGCCTTTATAGCGGAGGAATGGTGTACTGGAACTCTAAAACACTCTACTGCTACCCCCACCAGCTGATCTGTATGCAAACATACCTAATAAGGCCAGCAGGAAGCTGAAGCCAATGAGACCAGGTAAGAAAATCACAAAGTTCTGGGCTGGGCGTGATAGCTCACGCCTATAATTACAGCACTTTTGGAGGCCGAGGCAGGTGGATTACGTGAGGTTGAGAGTTCGAGACCAACCTGACCAACATGGAGAAACCCTGTCTCTACTACAAAATACAAAATTAGCCGGGTGTGGTGGTGCACGCCTGTAATCCCAGCTACTCGGGAGGCTGAGGCAGGAGAATCACTTGAACTCCGAAGGCAGAGTTTGCGGTGAGCCAAGATTGTGCCATTGTACTCCAGCCTGGGCAACAACAGCAAAACTCCGTCTCAAAAAAAAAGGAAATCACAAAGTTCTCTAAGCCAAAGTGAGGTGTTGACAGCAAGGCTGTCTATACTGACTCTGATGAAAGCTAACTCAGACTCAAAGTTTCTCCTTCATAAACTGCAATCGTCCTTCCTCCTCTATTTTCCCTGACAAAATCCCCACCTTTCTGCCAGTCCACGAAGGGGACTCCAAGAGACACTGACTCTAGAAGATCATAGTTAAGATCGCTCTAGTGATGACCTTGAAGGACCTTGCTGTCTGGGTAGCCTCCCAGGTCAGCTGGTGACCAACCACTTGACCCTTGAGACTCATGATAGAGATGGCACAAAGGAAACTGGGAGGTCGTTTTGGGTCAGTAAACCCTGGCTGGGGTGGGGATCATAGGGAGAAGGGATGAACACTACAATAAACTCAAGCAAGGGGGCCTGGACAAACTGCCCACTCCCTGCTTTTACCAAAGGCAGGGCCTCTGCAATGCTGGTGAATTCTCTGCAAAGCAAAAACCCAGTCTGCAACTCATTGTTACAGGCCAAACACACAGCACAGTTCCACAGCACACAAACCACCAAGTATGTACAAGTCAGCATTTTGGAAGCAGAAGGAGCTGCCACGTTCGGGTCCTTGGAGGCTGCTTAGGGGAAGCTCTTTCCCTGTCTCGTGGCATCTCTTGATTCAAAATTCAACTCAGGTCCCAAATCAGAGGATACCGATGGTCTCTAACAACTGTGTCTTATTTAGGGTTCATAACCCCAGGTCACGCTTTTGTCTACTTTGGGAAGCACTAGGCAAAGCTGTGGCCATGTGATCGGCTCCCAGTGCTGGGCTGGGGCTGGCAACTGCCCTCCGGCCTCTACGCAGCACTTGTGAAACTCTTCACTCAGCAGAACTGGGGACCAGATGCTTCTATGCCCCACCGATAAACTCCCTGCTCTGAAGTTGGGCTAAGTAGAAGAATCAGGTCTTTGATTTTGGCACAAGGTCTCACAGAAGCAAATTCCATGGCTGACACCGTAAGTGACGTGTTTTCAGTCGGTTCCTGACACCTCTGATGGCTCCCAAGTTTATTTTCCAGAGACACCCATCTGAGGCAATTCTGGGAGCCCCAGGGGGGAAATGTTAGAAATATCAAAACAGCCACGTGCTCTAGCATTTAGCACATTGTAGAACTATATAAATTTAGTGCATTTAGACCACTTTATATTAACTAATTTAGAAAACGTTGCTTTCGCAGACTTCGCCGGGTGCTTTTCACTGCCAAACTAAATACTCCACTTTAAAATCCGCCCCTGCGTACTCATGTGATTTCTCCTTTTAGGCTAGGAATGTAATGTTGACATAAATGTCAAATAAAATTAATGAGAGAATGGGCCCTCAAACGGTGCTCCTGTGAAGGGAATTTGTTAGACTGGGACCTTTGCACCCAAATGTCTATATAATTATATAACACTCCGACGAGGAAGGAATCTGAATGTTAGGCTTTAGCAAATTTATCACCTTTGTCAGAAATGCTGTTATCTACCAAAAAAACAAAACAAAACAAAACAAAACAGGTTGCAAGTAAATTAAGATGAAAATACCATCAGATTAGAAGTCTGTTACGGCAAGCTACTGCAGAATTAGAAGGGTGGCCCATCTGCTGGGTATCGAATCCTTCCCTTATCTGTATAGAATTTGGATCAGATGTCTTCTGTTCCCCGAACACTTCCGCTGTTGACTTTGCAAATGGACCTCCTCCCGCCCAACCCAGCTCCTTCCCTCCCTCCTTCCTCTCTCCCAACTGGCCACTTAAGAAGAGTAAAAATGGCAATTAGAACAGTAGCAGCTATTTTCACTCAATAGTCAAAGAATTGGATACCAGCAGAGTGGCTGCCTCCATCCGTATGCTGATACATAACTACTTTGTCTTGTATTTGTAGTCTCAAAAATCTTTCCTAAGTATAGTAGAATCAGAGAAAATCACTCTAATCATTGAAAAGCACCCTGTGCTGAGTAAAGCAGCCAGTCTTCTCTTGTCACAGTAAAAGGCTGGGAGTAAAATTTCCCATAAACACAGGGGAAACCTACATTTACCCACATGCCAAGGAAAAAGGCAAGGAAGACCCACGTGTAGCCACAGCAGAGTCTATGCAGAGGGCCTGCAAATGTCTAGGGTGTGCGTGAATGCCTGGAAGGGCGGAGTTTCCAAGATAACAGCTATTGTGGTTTTTTTTTTCACACTTCAGAAGTGAATCCTAAGGACTAGACTCCACTCATGGCATTCCTTTTTCATACACTGATCTCAAGTACAATCACATAATTTTGAAAATCCATGAGGTCTTCCCTAAATAAAATTATAAGGATAGGTCTCTATTTCCTTCTGATTACCTAGATACCTCTGTCTTTTGGAAAACCCCCCAAAGACCACTAGACGAATCAGGAAGGTCCTAGGAGTGATTCCTCCAATGGCGGGAATCATAAAGGACTCAAAGACCTGCAAATTCATGGCGAATGATGTCATGATGAAATGATGCCACACATCTTTACAAAGTTCACAAAATTCATATATTCCCAGGGCAGTCACGGGGAACTTTTAATTAAGTTTCAGGGAGGGAAAGAGAAAACGTGTAACTACCAGTTTCAAACACCTCACACTCCTTCTGTTCACTAGGAAGTCATTCTTACGCTGGATAATGTGGAGTGCCTGCTTCGGACCCAGGGTAAATTCTCCATTTTCTCCTTCTTTTTCTTCAGGCTATCAGTTCATCATGAACAAATATGGAAATTTTCCGGAGGAGGAAATTCAACTACCAAAATAACTCCTTCATAATTCACACGTGCAATCACAACGGTGATTAATAAAAAACCTGAAACAGCTCCTAAAAGCCTAAAGCATTAATTACTCTGTTAGATGTCAGGACTCTACGAAAACCTATGACAGCAGGTTACTCAGGCAAATTAAATCATGTGAACTTCCAGTGGAAAAAGAGAAGTCTTCCCTTGGTGGATTTGCAACCTAGTAAATGTATGCTTTCGAAGAGAGGGGGCCAACCCACAGCTCTTCAGGGCTCTATATTTCAACCTTGAAAGACATATGAAAGGGAAAAAATGCCATGGCAAATTGAATTTATGCTGGGATGAAAGGTAATATAATATCCTTTGAAAGACCTAAAATGGATGAATGATACTTTTCCATTAAAGAAGAAACTAACTCTCTTTGAATGTCTACAGTGTGTCCAGCCCTGTGGCTTTTGCAACACCAGATGCCCGCTTCTCTTTCAGCAGCTTCCATGAGAGTTCCTTCTCAGTGATTTTTGCTAGCTCATCTTTTTTTCATCTGATCTTGACATTTTAGTGCTCAGGACTCTGTCCAGGCTCTTCTGTCTCTTCTGCCCCCTCTCTCTGGATGATCTTACCCAACCTTCTAGCAATAGACACCACGTACGTGCTGATGACTCAAATTCCATGACTTTCCCCCGGTTCCAGGTGGGTACAGCCAGCTGCCCCCCTGACACCTGCAACAGGCATCTCAAACTTAGGCTGACCAACACAGAACTCTTGCTCTCCACTTCCCCACCCCAAATGTGTTCACTCCAAGTCTTTCCAATCTCAAGAAATGATACCACCTTCCAAAATTCTAAAATAATCCTCCATTCCTCCCTTTCTCTCACCTTCCACTTCTGATCCGTCAGCAAGCCCTGTTGCCTCTGCTTCTAAACACAATCCTGAACCTCTCTTCTTTTTGCCATTCCACTTCCTCACTCTAGCCAAAGCCCCCTTCTTCTCTCTTAGACACCGTCACTCCTCTTAAATGGTCTCTCTAATTCCATCCTCCACACAGTAGCCGGCATGATTTTTTTGTTTTGTTTTGTTTGAGACAGGGTGTTGCTCCTTCGCCCAGGCAGGAGTGCAGTGGCACAATCACAGCTCACTGCAGCCTCAACCTGCTGGGCCTAAGTGACCCTCTCACCTCAGCTACCTGAGTATCTGTGACTACAGACACATGCCAACACACCTGTCAAATCTGTACAATTTTTTTATAGAGACGAGGTCTCACTATGTTGCTCAGGCCAGTCTCAAACTCTTGGCTTCAAGTGATCCTCCCATCTCAGCCTCCCAAAGTGTCAGGATTACAGGCATGAGCCACCATGCCCAGGCTTTTTTTCTCTTTTTCTTTTTCTTTTTAAAGACAAGGTCTCACTCTGTCACCCAGGATGAAATACGCTGGCATGATCATGGCTCACTGCAGCCTCAAACTCCAGGGCTCAAGGGATCCTCCGACCTCAGCCTCCAGAGTGGCTTGGACCACAAGCACATGCCATCACACCTGGCTAATTTATTTTATTTATGGTTGGTTTTTTTTTTTTTTTTTGTAGAGACGGGGTCTCACTATGTTGCCCAGGCTGGTCTCAAACTCCTGGCTTCAAGTGATCCTCCTGCCTCAGTCTCCCAAAGTGCTAGGATTACAGGCATGAGCCACTGTGCCCAGCCAAAATATTCTGTTAAGAATACAAATCCAATTCAGTGACTTCTTTGCATAAAATCCTCTAGTAGTTTCCCAATATACCAGCAATAAAATCCACATTTCTCTTGCCCATAAGCCCTGAAGTGATGGGGCCCTGCCATTTCATGTCCCAGCCATTCCACAACTCACCAACCTCCAGCCACACAGGTCCTTCTTCCTGTTCCTCAGACATGCAAGCTCAGGACCTTTGCAAGTACAAGGCTAGCCCCTTCTATGCAGAGAACCCGTATCTGGCCACCCTTACCAAATGGTTCACCTACCATTCTTTGTCATTTTTTTTACCCTGCATGATTATCTCACACCCCAGAGTATCTCGTATATTTCTTTGTTTAGCTGTTTGTTATTTCCTTGTGTCTTCAATGGAATCATAGAAGGAACCCTGACTCTCTCACTGCTAAAGAGTACATACCCAATAACACTTAATAAATATATAAAGGAATAAATATATACCTCTACAATTTTCCCTAACTTTATGAGATAGATTATTCCTATTCTGAAGAGGGAAAAAAATGAGGTTCCCAGGTTTCAGTGCAAAGTTATAGAGGTAATTGAAGGCAAAGCCAGAATTTGAACCTGAATCCATTTGACTCCAAAACCCAAATTTCTAAACACCAGACTGGTATTTCTAGCAGAGTCTAGAAAATCAGTCAAGAGCAGTAATTTTCCTCCTAAGATTCTCCAGAAATAAGTTGCCCAGGAACTTGTATTCGGCTCTCCAATCACAATTACCTCATCTCTAAAATGGATGAACAAAATGAGTTTCTTACAGACATGTTAGCAGGAATAATTTCCTTCAAGATTACAAGGTGTTCTGTAAACTCTTAGAGGATGGTTTTCCAGGTACCATGCTGAGTAGTTTTAGCCAAACCCTGTTCTGTGCTCGAAGGAAACCACCACCCAGGGCTCTCAGTCAAGCTGGGTAATTGTATAAATACAGTCAAGAGTTAAGGACCACATAACAGTGCCATATATGGACTCCACGTTCCCAAAACCCTTTAAGGGGATACAGTCTCATCCTACTGGAAAATGTTAGGCAAAGGATGGAAATAGATGATTTCTAGACGGTCCCCCACCTCTGCCCAACCTCCATCTGTGTAATTCTTTGTACCAGCACCTGATCCCCCTCCAGAATTGAGACAGCTCTCCCTCAGATATATGTTCCCTAAGGATCTTGACCTGATTGTTTTTATTTCTAGTGGGAATACATTTGCTCCATAATTGATGCAAGTTGAGGGCAAGGGACATGACATTACTTTATTTCTTCTAAATCAAATTAAATCTGGATCCCAAGGCCTCACTTAATGGAAATTTAATTTCAATTATGTTTTTAGGGACCTATTCCTCTTCTGGAGTCAGAGGGACATCTTGGGGGCTTACATGGTACCTAGAGAATAGGGGGAAATGGCCAGGTGTGGTGGCTCATGCTTGTAATCCCAGCACTTTGGGAGGCCGAGGTAGGAGGATTACTTGAGTCAAGGAGTTGAAGACCAGCCTGGGCAACATAGTTAGACCTCATCTCTACAAAAAAAGAAAAAAAAATTAGCCATTCGTGGTGGTGTGTGCCTATAGTCCCAGTTACTTGGGAGGCTGGAATGGAAGGATCACTTGAGCCTGGAAGGTCGAGGCTACAGTGAGCCATCATCATGCCAATGTACCCCAGCTTGGGTGACAGAGTGAGACCCTGTCTCAAAAACAGGTTTTTTTTTTTTTTTGAGGTGGGTGCGGTGGCTCACACCTATAATCCCAATGCTTTGGGAGGCTGGGGCCAGAGGATCACCTGAGGTCTGGAGTTCGAGACCAGCCTAGCAACATAGTAAAACCCCGTCTCTACTAAAAATTTCAAAATGTGCTGGCCACAGTGGTGTGTGCCTGTAATCTCACCTACTCAGGAGGCTGAGGCAGGAGAATCACTTGAACCCAGGAGGCAGAGGTTGCAGTGAGCCGAGAATATGCCATTGCACTCTAGCCTGGGCGACAAGGGGAAAACTCTGTCTGGAAAAAAAAAAAAAAGAGAGAGAGAGAGAAAGAGAGAGAGAATAGGAAAAAAGCATGTGGTTTTCAGTTCCCTGGCTCACCTGCATGATACGTGTCATCCGACTATTCCCCAGTACCTGCTCTTTTCCCTCCAAACCAAGGGGAACCACAGGAGTATTTGGCTGTGGCTCCCAGGGTCAGGGTGTTTGATGTTAAGTCCTTCCAGCATCCACATGCCACCGTATCCCAGAGTTTGGCACATTCTGGTATACCACAGGACAGTGGACATGGGTCTCTTCCACTTCAGGGATTGCCTCTCCTAGAGTCAGAGAAGCCCAGCAGCCCCTCGCAATCTCCCATCATTCACACTGAGCCATTTTTGTATTCTCAGTTCCTAGCATGTGCCTTCCTCATATCCTTGACTTTTATCCAGTTTTCCAAAAAAGTCTGAGTTGGGGTTGACTTCTAGGTATCTGGAAACCCAACATTTGGCCCCAGGACACAAAGTTGTAACAACTCTCTGAGGCAAGGGAGTCCAGATTCAGAGTACAAACATTTCACTGTTTTACTGGGAAGGAAGGAAGAAAAATAATTTTTTCAGGTCTTCTGCTACAGTGAGAATAAACACACTAATGTGTCCACCAAGTGTTATGCCACATGTTCCCCATGTTCTCCTTTAATAATCTTAAATCTTCTGGCTCCAACAGTCCCCACTCTGTGGGAAGCATGTAAATCATTGTGTCCACCCTTGTTCTCTTCCCAAGCATGTCTTGGTATTTTCAACTGTCTGCTACTCATCTCTATCAGGTAACACATCAGACATCCCAAACTCATGTCCAAAATGAAACTCATTTACTTCCCAGTCCCTTCTCCAAGGTTCTCTATTTATATTAATAGCCATGCGTAGTGCTCAGCACATAATCAGCGTGCAATAAATATTTTTTAAATTAGTGTATGAATAGAGGAATAGCCAACTGAAGAATATAAATACCTTAGCCTAAGTGTGAAGAGTCTAGGTGAGCTGACTTTAAACTCACCTTTTTTTTTTGAGACGAGTCTCGCTCTGTCGCCCAGGCTGGAGTGCAGTGGTGCAATCTCGGCTCACTGCAAGCTCCACCTCCCAGGTTCATGCCATTCTCCTGCCTCAGCCTCCTGAGTAGCAAACTCACCTTTTTAAAACAGCTTTATTGGGATACTATTCACACATTTAAAGAATGCAACTTGACAGGTTTTAACATATATATACACCTGTGAAACCATCACCATGATCATCTCCAAAAGTTCCCTCTTGCTCCTTTTAATCCTTCTGCCAGCCATCTCCCCTGCCATCTCAAATCACTCATATGTTTTCTGTCCTTATAGATGAGTTTGCATTTTATAACTATATATATATGGAATCATACAATATATATGCTCTTTTCTGGTAGGGTTTCTTTTACTTAACACAATTATCTTGAGTTTCTTCCATGTTGTCAAGTGTATCAATAGTTTATTTTTATTGCTGAATAGTATTCCATTGTATAGATATACCACCATGTGATTTCTCATTGGCCTGTTGATGGCATTTCCAGTTTGGTGTTATTGTAAATAAAGCTGCTATGAAGATTACATACAAGTCTTCGTGTGAATGTATGCTTTCATTTCTCTTAGACTGGCATTCTCTTAGACTTATTGACTGAAATGAGTAGATCATATGGTAGGTGTATGTTTACCTTTTTAAGAAATTGCTAAACTGTTTTCAAAGTGATTGCTATGTCTTGAATGCTTTCGTCCCTCAAAATTCATTTATTAGAAACTGATCCCCAACGCAGCATTGTTGAGAGGTGAGACGTCTGGGGAGGTGCTTGGTTCATGAGGTCTCTGCCCTCATAGATGGATTAATGCCGCTATAGAGGGGTTTTCAGGAGTAGGTTCTCTCTCTCCTGCTCTTTTGCCATGCAAGGACACAGCATTCATTCCATTTTGCGCTTCCACCTTCTGCCATGGAAGGATGCTGGAAGAAGGCCCTCACCAGACCCAATGCTGGCGTTCTGATCTTAGACTTTCCAGCTTCCAGGACTGTGAAGTCGTGTGTTCTATCTCTCTCTCTCTTTCTCGCCCTGTTTTTATTTTTATTTTTTGAAATGGAGTCTCACTCTGTTGCCCAGGGTGGAGTGCAGTGGTACCATCTCAGCTCACTACAACCTCCGCCTCCTAGACTCAAGCGATTCTCCTCCTCAGCTTCCTGAGTAGCTGAGATTACAGGCATGTGCCACATTTGGCTATTTTTTGTATTTTTAGTAGAGGCAGGGTTTCGTCATGTTGGCCAGGCTGGTCTTGAACTCGGGGCCTCAAGTGATCTGCCCACCTCGGCCCCCCAAAGTGCTGGGATTACAGGTGTTAGCCACCGCACCCAGCCTATTTATTTATTTTTTAGACGGAGTCTTGCTCTGTCACCCAGACTGGAGTGCAGTGGTGTGATCTCAGCTCACTGCAACCTCTGCCTCCCGAGTTCAAGCGATTCTCCTGCCTCAACCTCCCAAGCAGCTGGGACTACAGGCATGTGCCACCACCACACCCAGCTAATTTTTGTATTTTTAGTAGCGACGGGGTTTCACCATGTTGGCCAGGCTGGTCTTGAACTCTTGAACTCAAGCAATCTGCCTGCTTCAGCCTCTCAAAGTGCTGGGATTACAGGTATGAGCCACCACACCTGGCCCTGACACTAGGTAATTTATAAAGAACAGAGGCTGGCCTGTAATCCCAGCACTTTGGGAGGCAGAGGCGGGCAGATCACTTGAGGTCAGGAGTTCAAGACTAGCCTGGCCAACATGGTGAAACTCCCATCTTTACTAAAAATATTTTAAAAATTAGCCGGGTGTGGTGGCGTGTGCCTATAGCCCCAGCTACTCAGGAAGCTGCGGCAGGAGAATCACTTGAACCTGGGAGGCAGAGGTTGCAGAGAACCGATATCGCACCACTGTACGCCAGCCTGGGCAACACAGGGAAACTCCATCTTGATAAATAAATAATAAATAAATAACCTAGTGTCAGGTATTCTGTTATAGCAGCACAAAACGTACAATGACTGTAGTGACCCAATTTCACATTCCCACCAACAGAATATGAGAGTTTCCGTTTCTTGGCCGGGCACGGTGGCTCAAGCCTGTAATCCCAGCACTTTGGGAGGCCGAGACGGGTGGATCACGAGGTCAGGAGATCGAGACCATCCTGGCTAACACGGTGAAACCCCGTCTCTACTAAAAAATACAAAAAAAACTAGCCGGGTGAGGTGGCGGGCGCCTGTAGTCCCAGCTACTCGGAAGGCTGAGGCAGGAGAATGGCGTAAACCCGGGAGGTGGAGCTTGCAGTGAGCTGAGATCCGGCCACTGCACTCCAGCCTGGGAGATAGAGCGAGACTCCGTCTCAAAAAAAAAAAAAAAAAAAAAAGTTTAGTATAACTGGTCTTTTTAATTTTATACTAGGCGGTGCAGTATCAAAATGTGAATTTCATTTCATTTCCCTAAAGATTTATAACGATGAGTATATTCTTAGGTACTTATTTGTCATCCATATATCTCTTTGGTAAAGTGTCTCTCCCCTCCCCTCCCCTTCCCTCCCCTCTCCCTTCCCCACCCCTCCCCTCCCCTCTCCTCCCCTCCCATCCCCTCCCCACCCCTCCCCTCCCCTCTTTTCTTTCCTTTTCTTTTTTCTTTTCTTTTCTTTTTTTTTTTTTTTTGAGACGGAGTCTCGCTGTGTCGCCCAGGCTGGAGTGCAGTGGCGCGATCTCGGCTCACTGCAAGCTCCGCCTCCCGGGTTCCCGCCATTCTCCTGCCTCAGCCTCCCGAGTAGCTGGGACTACAGGCGCCCGCCGCCTCGCCCGGCTAATTTTTTTTTTGCATTTTTAGTAGAGACGGGGTTTCACCGTGTTAGCCAGGATGGTCTCGATCTCCTGACCTCGTGATCCACCCGCCTCGGCCTCCCAAAGTGCTGGGATTACAGGCTTGAGCCACCGCGCCCGGCCTTCTTTTCTTTTTTCTTTTCTTTTCTTTTCTTTTTGATGGAGTCTCACTCTGTCACCCAGGCCAGAGTGCAATGGCACAGTCTTGGCTCACTGCAACCTCTGTCTCCCAGGTTCAAGCAATTCTTCCACCTCAGTCTCCCAAGTAGCTGGGATTACAGGCACCTGCCATCATGCCCGGTTAATGTTTGTATTTTTGTAGAGACGGATGGGGTTTTACCACGTTGGCCACGCTGGTCTTGAACTCCTGACCTCAAGTGATCCACCTGCCTCGGCCTCCCAAAGTGCTGGGATTACAGGTGTGGGCCACCGTAATCCCACTGACATTCTAGCAGAAGGAGACGGATAATAATAAATAAATTACAGGCCGGTCTGAGTACAGTGGTATTTACAACTAACTGATCACAACTACTAATAGATTTCTTTGTTCCTTCTCCACTCCCACTGATTCACCTGACTAGAAAAAAGAAAAAAAAAGAAAGAGAGAGAGAAAGAAAGAAAGAAAGAAAGAAAGAAAGAAAGAAAGAAAGAAAGAAAGGAAGGAANAGAAAGAAAGAAAGAAAGAAAGAAAGAAAGAAAGAAAGAAAGAAAGAAAGAAAGAAGGAAGGAAGGAAGGAAAGAGAAGAAAGAAATCATAGACAACAAATAGTAAATTACATAGTATGCTAAAAGATGAAGAGCGTTTGGCAAAAAGAAAAGGTAGGGCAGGGGGAAGGAGATTAGGGATGCTAGAGATTGTAGGGGTGGGGCAGGTGACAATTTAAATGGGGTGGTCAGGGTAGATTTACATGGGAAGTAACATTCAAGTGAAAGCTTGAGTGAGATGGGATCCTAGCCATGAGGCTACCTGGGGCTACTTCCTTGTTGTCCATGCCTCATAATCTTCCTCTCTTCTACAGATTACCGGTCTTGAGGTGGAATGTCTATCCAATTCAGCTTGGTATCTTCCCTCTCAAATTACCCAGCACCAATGCCTGACCTGGCATACTGGATCAAAAGTATTTGCTGAATGAATGATAAAATAAATGAATGCATGGACAGGCTTTAAATCTGCTGGGAAAATATCCAAAAATGAGAAATAACATGAAAGCAGGATGTAAGAAAAGAGAAGAGAAAGGTTAATACGAGAGAGAGGATGCCAAAAGCTGAGGCTAAAAAGGAAAAATAAAGAAAAAGCTACAAAAGCACTTCTCACAATAGAAACCTTGTCATGGACTCTGTGGAGGTTTTAGGTTCCGGATCACAAAACCAGCATCAGAGGCTGATGTGGTCTCCTATGCTTACCACGGATTAGCGTGAGGTTCGTGAAGACGTCATACTGTCTCCAGAAATAAGCTATTCAACTGCTCAATTGCAACCACTCTCCCTAATCATGATTCAAAAAGTGTGTGTTATCTGAAGTAGACGGATGAAAAGGTACATTTTTTTGTGTTTGCTTATGCCTCTATCTTAGAAAATATTTAAGATGGCTTACCCAATGCAGGGGATGCGGGGCAGTAGATTTCAACTAAACAGGCTCGCCAAATGCTCTCCCTGACAAACCTCAGATTCTGGTATTCCCTCCCACCATTTCACTAGTATGCCTCTACTACTGGTGATGTGTACCCATCAGGACTTATTTGCTAAAAGACCCAGATTTAATTGCAAGCTTTTCACATCGATGCAAAAAGGGAAACATTTTCAATCACACGACTCAGTATCTGTAAGATAAAAGCAAATCAACTGTTGTCCCTGAAGGTCTCTATAAAGAGCTCACTGTATGTATTAGGCAGTGTAGTCCAGAGAAACAGAACCAGTAGATGTAGAGACATTTATAGAGATTTCTTTGAAAGAACTAGCTTGCACAATTACAGGGGCTGGTGACTCCAAAGGGTACACTGGCAGGCTGGAGATCGAGGGAAGAGCTGATGTTGCAGTTCAAGTCCAGAGGCTGTGTGAAGGCAAAATTTCCTGTTTTTCGGGGGGAACCCCGGTCTTTTTCTCTTAGGGTCTTCGACTGATTAGGTGAGCCCCACCCACATTATGGAGGGTAATCTACTTTATTCAAAGTCTGCTAATTTAAGTGTTTTGTTTTTTGTTTTTTGTTTTTGAGACGGAGTCTCGCTCTGTCGCCCAGGCTGGAGTGCAGTGGCCGGATCTCAGCTCACTGCAAGCTCCGCCTCCCGGGTTTACACCATTCTCCTGCCTCAGCCTCCCGAGTAGCTGGAACTACAGGCGCCCGCCACCTCGCCCGGCTAGTTTTTTGTACTTTTTTTAGTAGAGACGGAGTTTCACCATGTTAGCCAGGATGGTCTCGATCTCCTGACCTCGTGATCCACCCGTCTCGGCCTCCCAAAGTGCTGGGATTACAGGCTTGAGCCACCGCGCCCGGGCGCCAATTTAAATGTTAATCACCTCTAGAAAATCCCTTCACAGCAACATCTAGACTGGTGTTTGACCAAATACCTGGGTACTGTGGCCTAGTCAAGTTCATACATAAAATTACACTGTCTAAAATAGGATTTGCAAATTCAAATGCCCATAGGAGCCAGGCAGACTAAGAAACTGAGTGAAGCCAGTTCAGATGATAGAGAACAACAAGGACTGAGGTCATCTAGAGGGTGTATGCCTCATCTAAAGGCAATGAAATTGAAAAAAATTTAAACCACTGTGTGGGAGAAACAACATTTATCTCAGGGTTAAAAAGCTCAGGAATCAGGCCAGGCACAGCGGCTCATGCCTGTAATCCAAGTACTTTGGGAGGCAGAGGCGGGCAGATCACTTGAGGTCAGCAGTTTGAGACCAGTCTGGACAATATGGTGAAACCTTGTCTCTACTAAAAATACAAAAATTAGCCAGGTGTGGTAGCATGCACCTGTAATCCCAGCTTTCAGGAGGCTGAGGCAGGAAAATTGCTTGAACCTGGTAGGTGGAGGTTGCAGTGAGCTGAGACCACACCACTGCACTCCAGCCTGGGTGACAGGGCAAGACTGTCTCAAAAAAAAAAAAAAAAAAAAAAAAAAAAAAGCCCAGGAATCATAGTTTGGGTAAATTAACAGATAGAGAAATGGGCATATGGGGGCTTTTTTGTTTTAACATCTGATATAGTTTGGATCTGTGTCCCCTCTAAATCTCATGTCAAATTGTAATCCCCAGTGTTGGAGGTGGAGCCTGGTGGGAGGTGACTGGATCATGCGGATAGATTTCTCATGAAAGGTTTAGCACCATCCTCTTGGTGCCATCTTCACAATAGTGACTTCTCACAAGACCTGGTCATTTGTAAGTGTGCGGCACCTCCTCTCTCTCTCTCTTGCTCCTGCTCTGGCCATGTGACATGCCTGCTCCCCCTTTGCCTTCTGCCATGACTGTACGTTTCCTGAGGCCTCCCCAGAAACCAAGCAGATGCCAGCATCGTGCTTCCTGTACAGCCTACAGAATCGTGAGCCAATTAGACTTCTTTTTCCTATAAATTACCTGGTCTCAGGTATTTATAGCAATGCAAGAATGGCCTAATATAGGACCAAAAAAGCCCAGGAATTGTGACTTGGGTAAAGTAAAAATTCAGCAATGGGTATATGTCAGCTTTTCTGTTTTAGCATCCAGCAACTTAACAACCATCAACACGGCCTGATGGCACCAAGATAAAGGACAATTCAGGGAGTGCTCCAGGCTAACATCACGTTACACAGAGAGCTCGCTATTGGCCAGGTTAAATTCAGGAACAGGTTGGACTACCAGCAATCCTCCACAGATATCACCATGCCCAACCAAATACCGGAAAGGTGTTGGGTAGCAGTATATTTGTGGTTAAACTCCTGGTCAGCACCTGGACTGTAGCCCTCCTGTATAGCTCGTTAAGTATGAAGATACATGATTTAAGACACAGCAGGGGTAGGGCTGCTGTCTTCAGGAAGAAGGATTTGGCAAAAATAGAAACCCAAGGCATTTGGTACCCAGGGGCAAAGCCAACGCTCCTCTGAAAAGCAATGATTTCAGGACACTTTAATACCAGACAACTGGGCCATCAAGTTCCCATGAGTTAAATACTTCTAGCCTGGAATTTTGTGAAACCTAATCAAACACACATCTTTGAAAGGGTATACAATGTCTAGCTTCTCACCATGCAACTTCTTAGTGTGCCCTCAAAGATGAACTAGTTGCAAAACATATGCCACAAATCCAGTGACTTGCTGTATGGTATTATTAACTATAAACCAAGTCAAGGTTGGGAAACATCTACCAAAAAAAAATTAAATATTTGAACTGCAGTCATTTTTTTTCTGATAATATTAACCAGCACAGCTGTTTACCATGTGCACTCCCAGGTCATGAGACCAAAACATTCTTGCCCTCATATGAGATGATGTGTTCTTCTAATATCTAGAAATAAACACCCTCCTCTCCAGACCACTACCCAGATTACAAAAGCATTTCAGATTTACCTACAGGTGTGAGCCACTTAAAAACACAATCAACTTGTCAAAACCTTTAACTTCCACAAAACCAAATCATTGATAAAAGTCAAATCAGTCTCATTTTGAAAAATCTCAAGATGGTAGAAGACACCACCAGTTCCTTGAGCCTGGTCGTGGTACTCCTCACGATTTGAGAATCCCACAGCCCATGCCAGGCCTCAGAAACATTTCCTATTCCCCGCTTCGATTGCATAAGGGGAAGAGGAAGGAAAAGCACACCCAGCCGAGGTCTACAGGCGAACAGTTGTGGCCGTGCCGTGCAGCATGAATTTGAAATGCTGTGAAGGCAGCCCAGGACTGGAAGTTGGATGCTTTCTACCCTGAAACCACCTAGCAACAGTCAAGATGCAGCTTCTTAAAATCAGTATGGGGGGTGCCTATTCCTAGTGATTTTTATTTTCCATAATAAGCAAATTCTGAGAAGGGCTGTGTGGCTGTATTCTCATCACAAAGCTCCAAAGGCTATTTTAAGAGCACCCTGTTTCTGCTTAGGAGAGGAAGAGAAACTCAGCCCCTTCAGGCACCTCAGAGCTGTCCCAGCTTCCCCTCCTGACTCCTCCTTTCAGAACAGTTTGGAGACAAGGCAGCTTGGCCAAAGAGGGCAGCAGTGCTTAGCACAGGGGATGGACCGATGCCGGGCAGGCCCCAGGTTTCCTGGGCATCTAAGCAGCCGAAAGGAGAAGGAACCTACTAAGAGCTGGATATGGCACCAAGTCGATGTTACCATTTGAATCTACCCACCTGCCAATGACATAAAAAAGAGAACTTTTTTTTAAGCTCAAAAATGGAAAAAGGGCAGACTATGTCAATGATTACGGAGATGGGCAAACCAATCAATGAATGATTCTTCAGCCTTCATGTTCGACCTGTAAGTAAACTGAAGATGTGCAAGTCATCCCTTCTGCCCTGGGAGAGTTAACGATAACCCACAAGGACAATGAGAAGGGGAGAGGAGACCCAGCAGATGAGAAAGATGGAGTAATTTCTGGAAGACTGAGGGTACATGGAAGAGTGACAGCTGAACTCAGGCAGAAGGAGGAAAGCTGACACTCAAAAATTCCAGCAGAGGGGAGAACGGAGCAGAATCAAGTGCATTCACCCCACTGAATCCTAAGAAGGCTCAGGAATCGGAGGCATCAGATACAGAGAAAGTGGGGATGAGGTGTGGGAGTTTAGTTAGACTTGTTGGGGCTCAGAAAACAATACAACAAAGTGGAGGCTTCAGAAGCAGCCCCAGAAGCAAAGTCTCTCTCTGACTTTCTCCTACTCTCCTGTCTCGAACTCCCTCATTCTCCCTCAAGGTAAGCCATAGAAACTAGAATTCCTCTTCCCCAAAGCAGGACATAGAAACCAGAACCCCCAGAGTCAGCCATAAAGCCTAGAAATACAACTCGAACCTTCCCCCCACCACCCTCGCCTTTCTGTGCAAGAAATTCTCTGATCTACCTTATCTGATAGTAGCTCGTAAGACCCTCATCCAGGGGAGGTCTACCCCATACCTGGAGTGAAAGAATGCCACACAGAGAGGCCACGAAGAATCTGAACAGTCAGGCCTTGCTGGGATCATTCTCTCCTTGCCCAATCACAGTTCTACACGACTGTCCATTATGCATCACACCCAAGCATAAAAATGGATAGCTTTCTCTATATCCTTAAGTCTTCATTCCAAAGGCTCTTGTGTCACATAAGGCTATGATTAAGTAAATTTGCTATGGCTTTCTCTTGTTAACCTGTTTTTTGGTATAGGAGTGTCGGCCGTGACCTCTATGACAGGGAGAAAAGGGATCACCTTATTTCCAGCCTACAGAATCCACAGTGAAAAGTTCGATCTTCATATTCTCAACCCTGGGAGTCACAGCTCGGAAGAGAGCAGAGATGAGACATCAGACTGAAAAGCAGAAGGCAAAAGCTAAACTCCGTGCACTGAATGGTAAGAGTCCATGACCCTTGCCCACCTGGCTCCCAGAATGCCAGCACCCAGGTTTATATCCCCTACACAGGAGATTAGGAGATTCTTCTCTGAGAAGGAATGGCCCCAGAGGAAAACCTCCGGAGAGATACTGATATTTGAGGAAACTGGTTCAAACATCCAACCACTCCACAGGGAAGCTCCTCAGTCCATGAGCAGCGCTATTCAGGCACACAGTATTCAATAAGCTCTTCTGAACCTTGTAAGACTCATTTCAATATGAAAAGGAAACTCAGGCATCACCAGGAATTTAAGGAACATCTACACTGTGAAAGTCAGACATCTAAACAAACAGGAGAGGTGTGGTGGCTCACACCTGTAATCCAAGAACTTTGGGAGGTTGAGGCAGGAGGATCACTTGAGCCCAGGAGTTCGACACCAGCCTGGGCAACATAGGGAGACACCACCTCTACAAAAAATTTTTAAATGAGCCAGGAGTGGTGGCACATGCCTGTAGTTCTAGCTACCCAGGAGACTGAGGCAAGAGCGTCACTTGAGCTCAGGAATTTGGGGTTATAGTGAGCTGTGATCATACCACTGTACTCCAGCCTGGGTGACAGAGAGAAAAAAAAATCAAAATTGAAATTAAAAGCCAATAAGAAAAGCAAGAAACTCAAAGGAAACAGAGATAACACAGGAAACAGAAGAAAATACCCAAAACTCTAATTAATGTTCTAAGACAAGAGAAGGCATTGCTTATGTTAAAAGAACAAGAAACATTCAGGAAAAACTTAAAAGGTCTTGGAAATAAAACATATGAAGGAAAAAGAATTCCATAGATGATTTGGAATTAAAGTGATGGAAACTATCTGGAAAGTAAGGCAATAAGACAAAAAGGTGATTAAGAAAAATAAATAGGCAAACAGAAGGATCACCCCAATGTTCAACTAATAGAGTTTCTAAGTATTGAGAGAGAATTTTTTGGGGGGGAGAAGGATTTAAAACAAATGAATACAAAAGCAAGCAAATAAACAAGCAAAACCACAAAATCCACAAGAACCTTACCTAGAACAGGAGCATAAGTCTTCCAATTGAAAGATCTGTTTAAACGTACAGCAGAATGACTTATAAAGACACAACAAGGGTGTAGTATCATGAAATCTCACACCAGGGATAAAATCAAAATTCTAAAAGCTTCCAGAGGAAAAAAAATCCATTCACATAGAAAAGATGAACCATCAAAATGGCAGATGGACTTCTCAACAATAGAAGCTAGACGTTCATTGAGTATTGCCTTTGAAATACTGAGGAAAACTTATTTTCAACCTATAACTATATACCTAACCAAACTACTGACCAAGAGAGGGGATAGATTAGAGATACTTTCAGAGATGAAGTTCTTGGAAAATTAACCTCCTGTGCTCACTTAGTAAATGATTAGAGCATGTGCTGTAACAAAACACCAAATGTAGCAAACCAAAAAAGAAGAGAACATGGGATCCAGGAAATGAGAACAATACAGGAGACAGGTGAAAAATAAGTCCCTGCACAAAAACTGGGCCAAAACAGGCTTATAGAGCAACCAGGCCAAGTCAGAACAGGAAAATCAAAGTGGAAGGCATGCATTATTTGCCAAGTTTGAGCAACAACAAAATCACATTGAAAGTCCGCTGGAAGGCATGGGATGAACAGGCAGGAAGCAAGGAGGGATAAAGAGAGGGAGGAAGGAAGGAGGGAAAGAGAGAAGGAGGGAGGGAGGAGGAAGGAAAGAAGAAGGGAGGGAGGGAGGGAGGGAGGGAGGAAGGAAGGAAGGAAGAAAGGAAGGAAGGAAGGAAGGAAGGGGAGGGAGGGAGGGAAGGAGGGAGGAAAAAAGGAGGGAGGGAGGGAGAAAGGAAGGAGGAAGGGAGGAAGAGGGAGAATGGAACGAGGGACGGAAGGAAGGAGGAAGGAGGAGTATGTTTAGAGAGAGAATCATAGAGAGAGAAAACAAATACATATAAATCAAAAAGAGACAAGGTTTATTAATAGCAAAAAAACACTAAAAGTTGGGTCAGGCAAGGTGGCTCATGCCTGTAATCTCAGCACTTTGGGAGGCCAAGGCGGGTGGATCACCTGAGGTCAGGAGTTCGAGACCAGCCTTGCCAACAGGCAAGACCCCATCTCTACTAAAAAAATACAAAAATAATTGGTCTCACTGATGAATAGTGTTCACATTATATAAACGGAATGTCAATTCAAGGCAAAAGAAGGCAGAAGGTCTAAATTCTCATTACAATAAGTCTATGGATAATTTTAAATTGATTAAAAGTGAAGAAAATGATCTTAGAGGGTTTTTTAAATATAATTTTTTAAGTGTTTACACTGTGAAATATCACATAGAGGAGTACACAAAACGCAGCTCACTACAGGTTCAACCTCAGCCTCTCTAGCAGCTAGGATTACAGATGCAGGCCACGTGCCCAGCTGATTATTTTATTTTTTATAGAGATGGGGTTTCCATGTTGCCCAGGTTGGTCTCAAACTCCTGGGTTCAAGTGATCCGCCCACCTTGGCCTCCCAAAATGCTGGGATTAAAGTTGTGAGCCACTATGCTGGGCAGCTATGGTTTCATCATGTCTATCGTTTTATATAAATGGAATTCAGATGTGTGTGGTGAGGACTTCTTTCACACATTAATGTCAATGAGCTCATCCAGGTTGTGTAGCTATAGCTTGTTTTTATCAGTATGTCACTTTTCATATATACCATAAAGTATTTGTGTATGTGCACACAACCATGCACATTATATTATATGCTTCATGGACACTGGGTGGTTTGAGCTTTTATGAATAATGCTGCTATGAACATTTCTATCCATAAGTTTGGGTACACATGTATTCACTTTTCCATTGTGCCTGTACATCAGTATAGAATTACTGACTTACAGAATATGCATATGTTCAACTTTTATTAGGTAATGCTGATTAGTTTTCCAAAGTGGTTGCACCAATTTACACTCTCACCACCAGTGTATGAGAATTCTCATTTCTCCAAATCCTCACCAACTCTTGGTATTGTAAGTCATTTTCAATTGTAGGCATTGTGGTGGACATGCAGTCACATTTCACGCGGTTTCTAATTCTATTTCCCTGAAGACTCACGAAGTTAAACAACTTTTCACACGTTTATTCGACATTGGAATATCCTCTTTGGTGAAGTCCCTGTTTAAGACTCTTGTCCATTTTTCTATGGGACTATTTTGTTTTTCTTGAATTGATTTATAGGAATTCTTTGTATATCCTTCATATAAGCCTTTCGTAAATTATAGATGTTGAAAATACCTCTTAATTTCCCTTTCATTCTCCGTATCTTTTGATGAACAGAAGTTCATTTTAGTATAGTCCAATTTTATCTGCCTTTTCCTTTATAATTGGTTCTTTTGGGTCCTGGCGCACACCTGTAATCCCAGCTACTTGGGAGGCTGGGGCAGGAGAATCGCCTGAATCAGGGAGGCAGAGGATGCAGTGAGCCAAGATGTAGCCTGGGCAACAAAGTGAGACTCTGTCTCAAAAAAAAAGTACCTTTTCTACTCTTGGCATTTTGTGTTTCTACATAAATTTTAGAATTGGCTTCTCAATTTTCACAAAACCCTCAGGATTCTGATTGGGATTACACTGACTCTGTACATCACTTTGAGATGAATTGACATCTTTTAAAAAGTAAGTCTTCCATCTCAGAAACAACATATATTCCTCCATTTATTTAGGTCTTTAATTTATCTCAATAGTGTTTTATGGTTTTCAATATAGGGGTCTTGTTAGATTTATTCCTAGGTAATTTGATTCTTTTTATTCTAATGTAAATTCATGTTCTGTTTATTAGTGATAAAGAGACATACAATTTATTTTTTTCATACTTGCCTCATATGCAACAAACCTTCTAAATTCATTTTAGTTCCAACAATTTAACCGAAATTTATTTAAAATTTTCTATATACTCAGTAATTTAGTCTCCAAATAATTAATAGTTTTATTTATTCCTTTCTAATCCTAATACCTTCATTTCTCTTTCTTGTCTCATCACACTACCTAAGATCTGCTGTGCAATAATGAATAGAAGTGATGATAGATGGCAGATTTGTCTTTTTTCCTACTCACAAAGGGAAATTTTTAACATTTCATCCATTAAGTATGTTTCTTACTTTTTAATGATGTAAGCTATTTCTTGTATATACCCTTCTTACAGTAAGAAAACTTCCTTTTCATTAGTTTGCAGAAGTCTTTTTTAAATCAAGAATAAATGTTAGATTACATCACATATATTTTCTACATCTATTGAGATGATCATGATTTTTTCCCTTTATGCTGCTAATACACTAAGTAACACTGACTGATTTCAAATATATTACCCTAACCTTGCATTTCTAGAAGATAAACAACTTGATCATGATGGAGTAATTTATTGCTGGACTCACACTACTAATATTTTGTTTAGAATTTTATTTTATTTATTTATTGCACGTGCCACTATGCCCAGCTCATATTTGTAGTTTTAGTAGAGACGGGGTTTCACCGTATTGGCCAGGCTGGTCTCGAACTCCTGATCTCAAGTGATCGTCCTGCCTCAGCCTCCCAAAGTGCTGGGATTCCAGGCATGAGACACCGTGCCCGGCCTTGTTTAGGATTTTAAAATTTATATTCATGAGTGAAACTGGCCTGGAATGTTCCTTTTTTATAACATTTCAGTCAGGTTTTAGTACCAAAATTCTAGTGGCCTCTTGAAACAAGCTGGGAGTATTCCTTCTTTTTCAATTCTCTGGTGGAGAGTTTGTGGAAAATATGTGTTATTTCTTCCTTAAATATTTCGTGAACTCAACAGTAAAACTATCTGGATCTGAAGTTTTCCTTATGGGAAAGTTTGCAATTACATATTCATGAGAAGACACAGAGCAACTCAGCCTGTTATTTTTCCTACAGCAGTTTCAGTATGTGGCTGTTTAAAAATTTTGTCCATTTCCTCTAAAATGTCAAATATATTGTCATAAAGTTTTTCATAATATTCTCTATCTTTTAAATATAGTTATACCCTGTTTTCATTCCTAATAATGGTTGTTTGTGCTATTTTTTCTTGATTAGTCTCACTAGGATTTATTGATTTTATTAGTCCTTTGGCTCTGTTGATTCTCCCTATGGTAAGATTTTTTTAAATTTCATTACCTTTTCTCTTATTTTTATTATGTCCTTTCTTCAATATTGTAAAAATCTTTAGTTGTTCTTTTCTAACTTCTGGAAATTAATGCTTAGGTTATTTTTAAACCTCTCTTCTTTTCTAATATATGCAAATGTAAATAGGCTTTAAATGTCCCTCTAAGCATTGCTTTAGATGCATTCCACAATTTTTGGTATGTCATATTTTCATTGTTATTAATTTCCAAATATTTCCTACTTTTCATTCCCATTTATTCTTTGACTTGTGACTGCTTAACTTCTAAACGTATGGGGATTTTTCATGTATATTTTTTGTAATTGATTTCTAGCTTAATGTCAGTTGGAAAATATACTCTATAATATCCATTTTTTGGAATATGTTAAGAGTTGCTTTATGACTCACCAAATAGAGAGCACTGGCAAATATTCTATGTGTACTTGAATATTTGTTGGATGCAATGTTTTATAATTAGATGATGTTTGTTAATTAACTTTGTTCAAATTTTCTATATCCTTATTTATTTTAATTGTCTCTAGATTGTATCAGTTATTAAGAGGTGTTTTAAAATTTCTAACTATATAGATATCTGTATTTCTTCTTGCAGGTCTTATAATTTTGTATGTGTATGAGAGAGAGAGCAAGTGAGCACAGTATAAGTGAATTGAATCTTTCTTATTATGAAATGTCTCCTTTATCTCTAACAGTGTTCCTTGACTTACAGTTATACAATCTTTCTTTGGGTTAGCTATACGGTCTTTCTTTTGCATGGTATATCTTGCTACATTCTTTTATATCAAGCCCTTCTGTGTGTTTATAAGAAAGGTATGTCTCTTTAAAGCATAGTTTTAAAAATCCAATCTGATAATCTTTTGACTTTTAATTTGACTATTTAGTCTATTAATATTTAATATAATGGCTGATATTTGATATAAATCTATTATTCTACTATTGTTTTTATTTGTCTCACCTATTCTAGGATCCTTTTTCTCCTATTTTTCATTTTTGTTTGAATTTCTTTTTTCTTTTTTTTCTTTAAATGGAGTCTTGCTCTGTCACCAAGCTGGAGTGCAGTGGCGGATCTCAGCTCACTGCAACCTCTGCTTCCCAGGTTCAAGTGATTCTCCTGTCTCAACCTCCCGAGTAGCTGGGACTGCCGGTGCACGCCACCACACCTAGCTAATTTTTGTATTTTTAGTAGAGATGGGGTTTCACCATGTTTGCCAGGATGGTCTCGATCTCTTGACCTCATGATCCGCCTGTGTCAGCCTCTCAAAGTGCTGGGATTACAGGCGTGAGCCAATGTATCTGGCCTGAATTTCTTAAGTATTCTTTATTATTCTATTTTCCCTCTTTCTTAGCTTGTTATTTATATATTCTGTCATCATTCTTTTAAAGATTATCTAGAGTTTAAAACATGCATCCTTAACTTATCAATGACAACACAACTTGGTTATCACTTCCTATACACTACAAGGAACTTAGAACAATTTAACTTCATTAACTTCTTTGGATTTATGTTCTTTTACCATGTATGTTATTCCCTACATATTTTAAACTCCACAAAACATAATAATTATTATTTTATGCGTCAATATTTATTTATATTTAACCATCTAATTCTTATTTCTATTGCTCTTCATTCCTCCTTACATTTCTGAGCTTTGATCTGGGATAATTTTCCTTCTGTCCCAAGGATACTCTTTAGTGAATATTTCCCTTAGTATAGATCTGTTCATGATTTTTTAAATTATTCATTCATTTATTTTTATTTTTTAATAGAGACAAGGTCTCACTATGCTGCCCAGGGTGGTCTCAAACTCCTGGGCTCAAGCGATCCTCTCACATCAGCCTCCCAACATGCTGGGATTACAGGCATGAGCCACCATGCTCAGCCTCATGATAATTTTTTAATATATTTAATTCTGCTTCATTTTTGAAAAATCTGGCAGAGATAGAATTTATAGTTAATAGTTGTTTTCTTTCAGCAATTTGAAGATAGCATTCCACTTCCTTCTGACATCTGTTGTTTCAGTTGAAAAGTCAGTTGTCAGTCTTACTTTTCCTTTAAAGATAAGAGGTACCCACTCCCCAACCCTGATGCTTTTCAGCTTTTCTCTTTGTTTTTGTTTCATAAATGTTACCATGCTGTCCCTATGTTGTTCTCTTTGGTTTTGTTTTCAGAAATTTTACTATGTTGAATCTTTGTACTTATCCTGCTTGGTGCCCTAGGACTTCTGGATTCTGTGGCTTTGTGTGATTTGTTAGTTTTAGAACTATCTCAGCTATTTTTTTCCTTTTTTTTTTTGAGATGGAGTCTTGCTCTATCACCCAGGCCAGGGTCCCGTGGAGCAATCGCGGCTCACTGCAAGCTCTGCCTCCTGGGTTCACACCATTCTCCTGCCTCAGCCTCCTGAGTAGCTGGGACTACCGGTGCCTGCCACCACGGCCAGCTAATTTTTTGTATTTTTAGTAGAGACAGGATTTCACTGTGTTAGCCAGGATGGTCTCGATCTCCTGACCTCGTGATCCACCCGCTTCAGCCTGCCAAAGTGCTGAGATTACAGGTGTGAGCCACTGTGCCCAGCCCTTTTTTCCAATTATTTTTTATGTCCCACTTTCTCTCTCCTCTCCTGCTGAACCTCCAGTTATATGTATATTAGGCCTTTCCACCATATTTAATATGTCTTTCACAATCTGATATTTATTTTCCAGCTAAAAGCCTCTAAATGCTTTATTGTTGATATTTTCTTCTGCTCTATCTTCTAGTTCACTGACTCTCTCCTAAATTGTAACTACTCTATTGAACCAATTCATTTGGTTTTTTTAAAGTTTAACTTTTAAAGTACAAATGTACACACCATAAAATTCACCCATTGTAAGTGTACATTCAATGGTTTTAGTAATTAATTCATTTATGCAACCATAACCATCACCACAATCCAATCTTAGAGCATTTCCATCACCCAAAAAAATTCACTCATTTAGATTTTAACTGCAGTAATTGTGTATTTCAGTTCCAGAAGGTCTATTTGGTCTTATTTACAATTTTCAGTTCTCTGGCAGAGTTTTCAATCTTATCTTTTAATTCTTGAAACATATTAATCACAGTTATGGTAGGGACCATATCTGATTAATCCATTATCTGGACCTCTTGTAGGTATATCCAATCTGTTTATTTTTTTATTGGTTTTTTATATCTGGTCTTCTCCTGTGTCTATTATTTCTACTGACTGACAGATATAGTACATGAAAAACTACAGTGATAACATGAGTTTCTGGGAAAAGCATCTTCCTCCAAAGAGAATTTTTACTCTAGTTTCAGGCAGGCATCTAGGCTAGGGGCACTAATCTGAAATTATTTGGGTTTTGGCTTCAGTACCTATGTCGTATTTCTGATTCACCTAGACTTAGGGTTCTCAATGAAAGCCTAGGTTGTTTACTAGGGCTTCTGCCCCTTCACAGGACCTAAATACAATTACCACACCCTCAACCCCATGAACTTGTTGAAAGCTATGCTGTTTCTTAATCTCTTAGCCTCTACTTTCTGAACTGAAATTTTTCTCAAGAAGATAAAACTCGAAAGCAGAGTTCATCTCTCTTGAGTTTTCCACCACTCCTTACTCACCCCACCAACCCAGATCTTGGTTCTGCAATTCCCCATTGCCCTGATGGCTCTCCAATTTTTCCAAACTGGTATTTTTTTTCTTTTTAATGTTGAGCAGCTTTTCTCAGCAGAAGAGTTAATCAGAACAAACCTGATCTACTATTGCTAAATGTATGCACTACCACTGTAAGTCAGGTGACCATAATTTATCAAACCGGGATGTTCTTGAAAATGAAAGCAGACACTACTAGTGATTACAGGGGGGCAGTAAGCATAAAACAAAACTATCACAAACATGTCAGACTGTATGGTCATCCCAATAATTATGCATGGAGTGAATGAATTCTCTTAACAATCCAGAGGGATCAGAAAGGGCTCATTTCAACTCAACATTTCAGAAGAAACAATTGAGACAGATTAATCTGATGCCCCATGGAAATGCCAGCTGTTTGTAGAGTCCCTTCTAATCTCCTTTAGGGATTTAGCTTTTTCTCCAAATTTTCATTTTGGCAAATAAAACATAAATTTTCTCCAAATTTTTATTTTGCCTAAACAAAAATAATTTAAAAATCACATTGGCCACATCAAGTATATGGAGGTCTCGTCTCTTCCCTTTATGGTGACTGAATTATTTGGTTTTAAGGATAGAAGTAAACCCTCACTCATTGTGGGAAGAGACTACTCAGTGGCTCACTGCATTAACAGAGGAAGTGAACTATTACAGCCTGCCAGTTCCTGGACCCTATATACTATTAATGCCCTTAGCTGAGACTTGGTGCATTCGTGTAGTTTTGGGAACTCCTTCAAGTAAGAGAGAAATTTTTCTGGAAAAAAAGAGAAACCTTAGACTTGAAAAGAAAGTGAGTACAATTCGCAAGAAGAGCACTGCACCATATTCCCTTTTCTGTTTTATTAGAAATGCTGTATTTTGCTCTGATTTAGCAGAAATTCTACCCCTTATTCCATGAAGGAAACAATATAATAAGTAAAGGGTTTGCTCTCTCTTGGCTTCTGAGAGAGCTAGATTTACCTCCTGGGTCATCTTCTTAAGTGAACTCCTTTGGGCTGGAGAGCTGTTCTCTGACTAATGCCAGAGCCAAGCCCAGGGAGATGCTCAATCAAATAAAATCGTGTTGATGCCTAATTATAAACTCACCATGTCTTGTATTTTGCAGCCTGACCCTTCCTGGAATTTTGACGATGCTATTCAGGATACCACTTCCTATTCTTAATCTGCATATTTTAGATGACTTGATTCAAAACAATGTTTTGGATACAAACATTCCAACATTTTTCCAAAACACAGGCTTTATCAGCATATAAAGTAATTTGCCACATGCACTGTGTTTGCATCCTAGCAAGTGGATAATAGATTAGAGTTACTAAAATGTCACTGTGTTTTCCCATTCATAGTACACTGCGGTAAGAAAGAAAAGTACTCAGTGAAAGGAAAACAAAATATGATTCCACAATTTAACTTAGGTCCATATGCCATTGTCATTTATTAAGACCAATAATAACAGAAAATAAAAATAAGGCATTGAAAACACTGAGCCTAGCAACAAAGCAATTAGTTAAACTCAGGTACAGGGTGATATTGAGGCCAATTTTAACCTAGGGTCTGTTTCAGCTAAGATTATCTATGGCCCTGGGGAATATTCAAGAGCTAAACTCCTCTCCTTGTTACGTGCTCAACACTGGCCTGGAGACAGGTCAGCCTTCTTATGGGAGGCCTAAAACCAAAGGAAAAATGAGTACAAGGACTTTTTTTTTTCTTCTTTTCCTACTTCTCCATTGTTTTTCTACTCTCCTTCATCTAATCATCTCTGGGGCAGGGTCTTCACTCCCTACATCCAGCCCCTCAATAGTCCTAGCACCGTGTAGACCTCAACAGATATTTCCAGGTGGAGTGAATGAATTCTCACAAAATCCAGATGGAGCAGAAAGGGCTCATTTCAAGGTAACATCTTAGAAAAATAACTGAGACAGACTAATCCGATGCCTCATGGAAATTCCACTATTTTTTGTGGGGTCCCTTCTAATCCCCTTCAGGGATTTAGCTTTTTCTCCAAATTTTTATTTTGGCAACTTTCAAACCTAAAGAAAACCTGAGCCTAGGCCACATGGAGAAAGCCCGTCTCCACAAAAAATACAAAAATAGCTGGGCACGGTGGTGCACACCTGTGGTCCCAGCTATTTGGGAGGCTGAGTTGGGAGAATCAGTTAAGCTTGAGAGGTGGAGGTTGCGGTGAGCCGAGATCACTGCACTCCAGCCTGGGTGACAGAGCAAGACCTTGTGTCAAAAAAAAAAAACAAACCACGGAAGAAACAGAAAGAAAACCTGAAGGAATAATACAATGAGTAAGAGGCAGACCATAAATATGGTCTGCGTCCCTAAATATGTCAGCAGGTATCTCCTTAGAACAGGAACATTTTCATTCATTCAGAGGCTTAATTTTTTTAAAGCACACTGTGCATTCAAAACTGAGTGGTAGGTGACATTTTTTCTTTTTTTTTGAGACAGAGTCTCGCTCTGTTGCCCAGGTTGGAGTACAGTGGCGCAATCTCGGCTCACTGCAACCTCCACCCTCGAGTTCAAGCAATTCTCCTGCCTCAGCCTCCCGAGTAGCTGGGATTACAGGCGCCCACCACCACACCCGGCTAATTTTTTGTATTTTTAGTAGAGACGGGGTTTCACCATCTTGGCCAGGCTGGTCTTGAACTCCTGACCTCGTGATCCACCCGCCTCAGACTCACAAAGTGCTGAGATTACAGGTGTGAGCCACCGCGCCCGGCAGGTGACATTTTCAAAAATCCAGCACAACATTCACACTTCAAGGAATGTATTATACAGTTGGTGGCTTAGATTATACAAACATAAAATGATTTGGGGAATTGAATCCTAAGGTTGATAGTGCTCTTTGTAAGTAAAATAAGAACTCAGAGAAGTGAAAAGTAAGGGTGGACTGAGGTTTCCGAGAGGAAATACGTGGCAGAGATGGACTGGCTGTTCATCAAACCTGTTTCATCTTCTTCCTGGGCAAACACCTAGACCACCTTCCCAGCAATCCCCCTTGCAGTCAGATGTGGCCACATTACCAAGTTCTAGCCAATGGAAAGGGAAAAAAAAAAAAAACCTGAGTCACATCTGGGCCTAGCCAATATAACCAGCCACTCATGAGCCTCCACATGCTTTTTCTTTAAAGCTAATATGATCGAAATAAGCACCGTGACCTTGGAGCCATGCGTTGAAAATGACAAGAGTCCTAAAATGCCAAGTAGTTGGCTCGCTAAAACCTGAAAGAGAGGTATCCACTAATCAGGTCACCCATTTGGGGCATGTAAGAAACAACTTCTATTGTTTTGATTCATGGCACCATTTTGGTTTTGTCAAAGAAGCAGGGATTACCTCAACTAATATGTTGGAACTTAAAATACCCCTGAATACCTCCAGAAGGAAGTGATAATTTGAAAATAAGGATTACACTATTTTCTCTATTGCTTTCTGCACATAACGATCCGTACCATAGTTGGCCAAAGGAATTCATGTGTTTCAGGATATATTAATATTATTAAAGAAAAAATACAAAGAGAAGGAAGGATGTACGTTTCTTTTCTGGTAGTATGCCAGAGTAAGTACCTGTCCAATCATCCAACTGAAAACAACCAAACATGCCGGACAAAATATTTTCTCAAAAATAGTTTGAAACATATTCATGAGTTCACACACAAAAAATAAGGCACACTCTGAACAGAATGCTTATATTAGTTTTCACCTTGAAGGCATTTAACAAACTGGGAGAACCTGAGCTTCTGTTTTTACAACTTAGCAGGACACAGGGGAAAGCAGATAAACTTGGTGACATTTACAAAGGCCCACCAAGATAGAGTGTATAATAAGAGGCATCCAGCCACAGAGAGGACTTTAAACTGCCTGTCTCAAAAATAAGTGCTATGTAGAAATGGAAAAGTCTTTACTAAAAATGTGTAACCACAAGGTAGCCCTCACAAGAGTTTACAGGACAAACTGATTACCTGTTTTGTCCCCAACACCTCAAGTTGAGAATTTTAAGTCCTTGCCTTTGCAGGTTGATAATGATCCCAGGAACCTGACAAAAAACAAACGCAAATTCTAGAGAAACTCACTTTCAACTCCAACCCACTGATAAAGAATTCCCACTAATAAAGTTTCCAAAAACAAAGCAGAACAAAACAGAGAGAGAGAGAGAGAAACAAAGCACCATGAACAACAACCAGGGAAAACAATAGAGAGGAGAACCAGGCCAACAAACACTTCGAACTTTAAAATGATCAGACACAGAACATAAAATATTGTTTAAATCAACAGGGAACAAGTATATAAGAATTGAGCTAGATCAGATAGATTAGACACAGGAAACCAGAGGGGGAAAAAAAACTGAATAAATTATCTAGACTGCAGCACATAGAAATATAGAGATAGAAAAGATGACAGAGAAGCTAAAACACAGAAAAGACAGAACAGAGGTCTAACATATGCTTAATCTCAAATCTGGAATTAGATGAGAAAGAGTACAGAGCAAGAACCGCAGTCTAAGACTCTTCCAGTTCTGATGAGAAAACCAATCCACAAAATGATAAAGCCGCAAAACCCCCAAGCAAAATAAACACATAAAAATAAATTGGCATCTGAACACTTTATGATAAAATTGCCAAACACCAAAAACAAAGAAAATACCTTAAAAAACAGTCGTTAAGTACTCTTGAAGAAACGATACCTTCAACACAAATGGCAATAAGACTTAGCATTGATTTATCAGCAGTGGAAGTCAGGAAACAATTGAGCATCTTTAATATGCTGAGAGAAAATAACCGTAATTTTATACCTGGCAAAAATATATTTTATACCTAGCAAGATTCTATTTGAAGAACAAGGGGGAAATGGACATTTTTCCAGTGAACAATAGCTGAAAGAGTTGTCCATCAATTTATCCTCACTAAATGAAACCTAAGAGAAGTGATGAAGGGGTGGGTTGGGGGAAGGAATTACAAGCCAAGAATGTAGTAAACACATGGGTAAATCTGAACAAACATTTCTGGTTTAAAATAATATGTAATCTGTGAGATTAAAAAAAAAAAGATAAAACTAAAACACTGGGCAAAATCGAAACCTAAATTAGTGGAGCAGTGACTGGAGTTAAGTGGTCTAAGGTCCTTGCATTGTTTGAGAGGAGAACTAATTGGCTTTAGGCTTTGATAAGTATGCATGCTAAAATTTCTAAAGAACTACTAGAAAAGGATCTAGAAATAAAATATCTAGAGGACCACTAAGTGAATTATAAAAAAAGAAATACGGAAGAGGCACGAAAAATCGAAATAAAATGAAGGAATAAATTAGAATGTACATGTAATTACAATAAATATAAATGCATTACGTATTTCAGTTAAAAGACAATTATTTTTAGACTTCACAAAACAATATCCAGCTACATTGTACATGTCATATATAAAAAATGCAGCTTAAATATTAGGACATGAAGTTATTTATATTAGAAAAAATATGTTTTTATTAACATATTAGAAATGAAAACTTCAAAAGTAATTAAGCTGTCAGAAAAATAGAAGTTTTTTACTCTATTAGACACAAAAGTGTAAGAAGAATAAAGATACAAACAGAAATTAAAAAGAGGCTGAACGCAGTAGCTCACACTTGTAATAACAGCACTTTGAGAGACTAATGCAGGAGGATCCCTTGAGCCCAGGAATTCGAGACCAGCCTGGACAATATAGCAAGACCCCATCTCTACTAAAAAGTAAAAAAACCAGCCAGGTGTGGTAGTGCCCCATATAGTTTTAAATGATAATATGTAATCTATGAGATTAAAAAAACAGTAAGCAAGCATATAAATGATATCACAAATGAAAAACTGTGATGGCATAGAGATTAAAAATAAGAATTAGAGGCTATTATAAACAATCACTATGCCTCCTAATGTTAAAACTGAGATGAAATCAACAAATTCCTAGAAATGCATAAATTGATAAAATGGATTCAAAAAGCAATAGAATACCAGATTAGTCTTACTATAAAATAAATTGAATTAGTAGTTGCAATCTTCCTAAAAGAAAATACCACTTCCAGATAAACAGATGACTACTATCAGAAGGTAACTACTATTTTGAGGTATACATAATTCTAGTCTTATACAGACTATGCCAGACAATAGAAAAACTCTTTGACTTATTTTAAAAGAATAGAAAAACATTGATACCAAAATTTGATAAGATCAAGATTGAGCACTGAAGCCAGTAAAAAAAAAAAAAATTGATAAGAGAATTATAGGACTTCTCACACCTGAACATATGTATCTAATATATGTGCAAAATTTGGAGTGTGTGTGTGTAGTATAAAAATAAAACTGTAGTCAGGCACAGTGGCTCACACCTGTAATCCCAGCACTTGGGGGGACCGAGGAGGGTGGAGCAGCTGAGGTCAGGAGTTCGAGACCAGCCTGGCCAACATGGCAAAACCCCAACTCTACTAAAAGTACAAAAATTAGCTGGGTGCAGTGGCGCATGCCTGTAATCCCAACTGCTCAGGAGACTGAGGCAGGGGAAGCTTGAACCTGGGAGGCGGAGGTTGCAGTGCGCCGAGATTGTACCACTGCACTCCAGCCTGGGCGACAAGAGTGAGACTCAGTCTCAAAAAAATAAAATAAAATAAAAAAATAAAACTGTATAGCTACCTCACACTATACACAAAAAACAATTCTGGGTTGACTGAAGACTGAAATATAGCAGCCAAACAGGTACTTCGTAAGTGGAGAAACATGTACGACCAATAAACATAAGATGTTTAAGCTTATTAATAACCAAGAAATAGGCCGGGCGCGGTGGCTCAAGCCTGTAATCCCAGCACTTTGGGAGGCCGAGACGGGCGGATCACGAGGTCAGGAGATCGAGACCATCCTGGCTAACAGGGTGAAACCCCGTCTCTATTAAGAAATACAAAAAACTAGCCAGGCGAGGTGGCGGGCACCTGTAGTCCCAGCTACTCGGGAGGCTGAGGCAGGAGAATGGCGTGAACCCGGGAGGCGGAGCTTGCAGTGAGCTGAGATCCGGCCACTGCACTCCAGCCTGGGCGAAAGAGCGAGACACCCCCCCAAAAAAAAAAAAAAAAAAAAAAAAAAAAAAAACCAAGAAAATTAAAATTAAAATGACAATGAGATTATTTCACACCTAATAAATTGGCAAAAATGTTAAAGTCTGACAATATTTTTGGGGTTTTTTTGTTCTTTTTTTTTTTTTGAGACGGAGTCTCGCTCTGTCCCCCAGGCTGGAGTGCAGTGGCGTGATTTCAGCTCACTGCAAGCTCCGCCTCCCAGGTTCACACTATTCTCCTGCCTCAGCCTCCTGAGTAGCTGGGACTACAGGTGCCCGCCACCACGCCCGGGTAATTTTTTGTATTTTTAGTAGAGACAGGGTTCCACCGTGTTAGCCAGGATGGTCTCGATCTCCTGACCGCATGATCCGCCTGCCTCGGCCTCCCAAAGTGCTGGGATTATAGGCGTGAGCCACCGTGCCCAGCCAAGTCTGACAATATTAAATATCAGTGAGAACACGAAAAAACAGAGACACTTAATGTTGGTGAGGGTGTTAACTCGTACAGCCACCTTTGCAAACAGAAGGCATTAAGATGCTGGAGAACAGTGAGCTTGCCTCAAGATCTGTTGTGGCCAGCAGAGGGGACCCCATTCAAATACCACCAAGTCAGTGGCTGGATAGAGGGAGTGGCTAAGACTCAAGTTTAGGTGAGGCCCGGTGGCTCATGCCTGCAGTTCTAGCACTTTGGGAGGCCCAGGCGGGCGGATCACTTGAGGTCAGGAGTTCAAGACCAGCCTGGCCAACATGGTGAAACCCTGTTGGGTTTCACTAAAATACAAAAAATGAGCTGGGTGTGGTGGTGCATGTCTGTAATCCCAGCTACTCAGGAGGCTGAAGCAGGAGAATCGCTTGGACCCGGGAGATGGCGGCTGCAATCAGCCAAGATCGCCCCACTGCACTCCAGCCTGGATGACAGAGCGAGATCCTGTCTTGAAAAAAAAAAAAAGACTCAAGTTTGCTGCCCATGGGCACAGAGGTGGGACCTAGTCAGCAGGGAGTGCCACATAAATTCTGATAAAGCCAAGAGGATGACCAGGCTAACATATTTAGCAAACCGTGGATCACTTATTGGAACCAAACCAATCTTTCTTTCCCTAAAATAGAATGGAGTAGGTCCAGCTGGATTAAGTGTAGCAAGAATGACTAAATCTTGTAAAATTTATGCTTCAACTATACATGCTATCTTTTTTTTTTTTTTTTTAGACAGAGTATCACTGTCACCACACTGGAGTGCAGTGGTGCAATCTCGGCTCACTGCAACATCCGCCTTCCAAGTTCAAGCGATTCTCCTGCCTGGGCCACCCGAGTAGCTGGGACTACAGGCACACACCACCACATCCAGCTAATTTTTGTATCTTTAGTAGAGATGGGCTTTCACCATGTTGGCCAGGATGGGCTCAATCTCCTTTTTTTTTTTTTTTTTTTTTTTTGAGAGGGAGTCTGCTCTGTTGCCCAGGCTGGAGTGCAGTGGCGCGATCTCGGCTCACTGCAAGCTCCGCCTCCCAGGTTCACGCCATTCTCCTGCCTCAGCCTCCCGAGTAGCTGGGACTACAGGCGTCCGCCACCATGCCCAACAAATTTTTTGTATTTTTTGTATTTTTTTAGTAGAGACAGAGTTTCACCATGTTAGCCAGGATGGTCTCGATCTCCTGACCTCGTGATCCCCCCACCTCGGCCTCCCAAAGTGCTGGGATTACAGGCATGGGCCACCTGGGCCATGGCGCCCAGCCTATATATGCTATATTATAAAAACTGTAGTTTCATCTATCCACAGTATACATACATATATGTGGTGTACACAATGTATCTATATCTTACTGTAGGTCTTTGAAAAGCACTAGACTAGACTATGTGTTATAAAACCACAGACTTCAACTTCTAATATAGCTAAACAAGCAGCTCCCAGAAGGCAAGAAACCTTGCCTCCAAGACCAGAGGCCACCGAGCCTAGGGACCCTGAGTTTGTTCCTCCTTCATAAGAAATAAACGCAAGGGCAAGGTTGACATTCCTTCCCACACACACTGTCATAGGCCAATAACTGGGGGTGGGGTAGGCGAGACAACCTGGGGGAATAAGCATTGTTTTCCTAGGAAGACTAGAATTATCTTAAGGAACTGTTTGGATTAGCAGATCCAACTTAAGTTTTTTAATGGGTGTGATCAAAAGTTATTCTTTCTCTTGACGATCAATGGCTGTGTGTTGGGGAGGAAGGCTCACTGTAGACAAAATGAACAAACTGCATTTTCTCTGCACATTGGAGTTTTCCAATGAATGAAAGTGGTGACCGCACAACATGGAGGAAGAAGGTTGTGGCCGGGGAACAAGATGCACAAAGGCTGGGGAGCTAAAAGGACCACAGCAAGTTCAGGGGTGAAGAGACACCGACTAGATCCTGGGGCATTCTCTGAGCAGTAATAAGTGGGGCAAGATTCTAAAAGAACTTGAAAGTTAGGCAGAAAAAGAGAGACTTGGTAGACTGGGCAACGAGAAGTCATCAAGGTTCTTTTTTGAGACAGGGTCTCGCTCTGTCACCCAAGCTGGAGTGCAGTGGCACAATCTTGGCTCACTGCAGCCTCAACCTCCCAAGCTCAAGTAATCCTCCCACATCAAGCCTCCCGAGTAGCTGGAACCACAGGTGCTAATTTTTGTATTTTGTATTTTGTAGAGATGGGGTTTCGCTAATTTTTGTATTTTGTAGAGATGGGGTTTCGCCATGTTGCCCAGACTGGCATCAAGGTTCTTAGTAGACAAGGAACACAACAACATTGACAACATAACAATAAAAATAGCTACAATAATTTGAGTTGCAACCACGTGCCAGGCTCCGTGCCAAGTGCTGTTCAGGGACTCATGATTTAGTCCTCCCAATAATCCTTTCAGGATTTCCACATTACTGAGTTTTATTTCCATAGTACTTATGGAAATACTACCTAAGGCTTGAGTCTTAGATTAAGTAACTCGCCTAAAGTCACACAGCTGTTAAGTGGCAAGAGGGGGTCTGAGAACAGGAAGTCTAGCTTCAAAGCCCGTATTTCAAGAGAGTTTTAGGGACAGAAGTCTTCCAGAACACAATCAAGGTCACTCGTAGTATTTTTGGAGGGAAGCACCAGTAAAAGTTGTGGAGATGAACAGGGGGTGGATTTTAAAGAAAGCAACAAGAAGCCCTGGGGTGTAAAACGAGGGGGGGTCCAAGTTTTTGAGCCTGGGAAATAAGGATCACGGTTGTAACCAGGGGAGAAAAAAATGGCGGCCCTTACGGATAATGTCTGCCTGAATGCTTACCTCTGAACTTGTGCCACTCCTCGTGTTCCCATTTTTCAGACTGAAAAACCACTCTGCCAGGATCTTCATGTTGAAGCTTAAAGGTACTATCAAAAATGATTATTCTAAAACATCTATAGTTGCAAAACTGTAGAAGGAGCTGAAGAGGAAAGAGTGGGTAGCAGAACCTGCTGATGGCCTGGCCACGTGGCTTTCAGGCTTTACCATCTCAGGGCATGCCAGCCAACTGCCAGCTGCTATGAATGGCATCAGGAAGTTCCTGAGAACCTTCTCTGGCTGAAGACTACTCTGACAGCTTTCATAGATCTCAAGTACTGGGATCAACATGCCCTGAGAGCAGTCTTCAACCCATGACTGAAAGCAGAGTGGCTGGCATCGGCGCCCCACGTGGCCCTAGTGCGGCTGAGTTCCACCACCCGCAGTGGATCTGATGGGATAACTCATGACTGGCTGCCTTCCCTTCCTCATTTCCCTCTCCTGCACCTACTGGTGTCTTCCTGGGATGGTCTCCCAAGTAAACCATCCACCCTTCAATCCTCCTTGCAGGGTCTGTTTCTAAATTAAAAGCAAAGGCGTAATATCTCCAGGAAGGATCTCAGGAAGGTGGCACTTCAGTCTGTCTCTATCTGCTTAGAATATGAACTTCAAAAGAGCCACATGTGGAGATATTTCCAGTTAAGAAGCCTATGAGAGTTACAGAACAGGGGATAGTCCGACTGGGAATGATTTCTTCACCCTCGTATCCCTATCATAGGGGCACAGCTCCTGGTATGCAGTAGGTGCCTGATAATTGCTCACTGAATGAACGTGAGGACGATTTGTTTCCCCCAATTTGTGCATATGTCTTTGGCATTTTCCTTGATGAATTCTTTAAAATAATTTCATACATGTGAAATATGTGACATCAGACCTGTGAAATATTAATTAGTTCCATCCAGTTCTGATCATTCACCTGATCTCTTTAAGAGAATGAGAAAAGCAGCAGACACATGTTTCACTGAGAATGTCTACATCTGTTCCATTGCTAGTTCCAGCTGCTCACATGTATACGAGGCACAGTGGCATACCCAGTGATGATTTAATTTGTAAGTTTCCCCTATACTCTATGAAAACATCAAGCTGAACCCCACCCTAACTTGGTCTCTGTAGACTTTGTATGATTTAGGGGTAGAGGGGAGCCCCTAAAAGAAGACTGAAAATCTTGCTGATCTGCTGACTTAAGTCAGTTTTTTCTTATTCTGAAAGAAATCAAGGTGATGTCAGTGTATCTGCACACCTGAGTTTGTCGAGCCATTCAGACCAAGTGTAAAAGTGAGTGTTGTCTAGGAAGTCTGTTGTGTGTATTAGACATGCTGCCAGTTATACCCAGTTAGACTGGGTATAATCTTTGGGTAATTCTGGAATTAGGACTTTTCATTTACCAAGTAGGTAAATGTGCTCAGGGGTGGATGAAGAGAAAATCAAAAGGTGAAGACAAATACAAATAATCACTGACAAGGGATCTAAAAAGCCCCTTCCATCACTAATGGTCAGACGTGAGAACACAGAATGTCGAGAAGCAAAATCCTATTTCCGGTGGGAATTACAGCAAATATTCCCCAACCCATCCGGCATACTCTTTCCCCCCTGAAGGGAACTCCATTTTCAGTGTGGAAGGGGAAGTCTTCAACCCTGGGATAGAAACAGTCAGAGGAACAGTTGTGAGGTGGTCAGTCTCGGGGGAAAGCCTGGGATTTGGAGTCAGGGGACTAGACAGTGAGAACTATTAATAGGCGGGTACCAAAGAATGCGTGACTCTGGGAACACAGTTGCCTTGGTTTCTTCATCTGTAGAATGGGACATTAATGCATCTTATCATTAGGTATTAGTAGCAGTATTATTAAGTTAATATGAGAACCAAATAAAATAATGCAGACAGCAGCATCTGATAAATGAAGGCCCCTCGCTAGTATGATGTGATTTTTCTGTATCACCCAGTACTGCCACACTTCCCCAGAAGTGTCAAGAGGCCATTCCAAATACTGAATCTAGCCACAAGAAACATGATGGCCTTAATTTAGAGACATTTATTAAATAGTCATTATAGAGTCACTGTTTTATTTTAAAGGCTGCAAAAGGATTCAGTTTGCTGAGTTAGGAAATTTCAGAGAGCAACACGATCTCTTAAACTGGCTGGGTGTGGTGGTTTGCACCTGTAATCCCAGCACTTTGGGAGGCCGAGGTAGGAGGATCACTTGAGTTCGGGAGTTTCAGACCAGTCTGGGGAGCATAGGGAGACCCCATCTCTACAAAAATAAATAATTAGCCAGGCATGGTGGTACACAAGTGGCTGTGGTCCCAGCCACTCAGGAGGTCGAGGTGGGAAGACTGCTTGAGCCCGGGATTTCAAGGCTGCAGTGAGTCCTGACTGCACCACTGCACTTCAGCCTGGGTGACAGAGTGACAGAGTGAGACCCTGCCTCAAAAAAAAAAAAAAAAGAAAAAAAAGAAATCCGGGCACAGTGGCTCACGCCTGTGATCCCAGCACTTCGGGAGGCCGAGGTGGGCAGATCACAAGGTCAGGAGTTCGAGACCAGCCTGGCCAGCATGGTGAAACCCCATCTCTACTAAAAATACATTAGCCAGGTGTGGTGGCACACACCTGTAATCCCAGCTACTCAGGAGGCTGAGGCAGGAGGATCGCTTGAACCCAGGAGGCGGAGGCTGCAGTGAGCTGAGATCGCCCAACTGCATTCCAGCCTGGGTGACAGAGCAAGATTCTGTCTCAAAAAAAAAAAAAAGAAAAAACTCTTACATGATCTAAAATCTAAACTTGTATAACATACTAAAATTTGTCTCCAAGTGGGACTTGCTACTCTCTGAACCTTAAGAAAGTGGCACCTGCAAAGGCACTGCAATGGTACTAGGCACACATTTGGAGAAGCCATCTGTGAGCAACTTCAGCAAGGTCCTGGTAACTGGCATGTATCCTTCAGTTCAAAAAGAAAGTCCCCCAAACCATGGGAGCTTAATGCTCACTCCCAAAGAAGCACTGCTCCATTATCATGAATATGCCCTGGGACAGTTCTGTTGGTTACACACTCATTCTTCTTTGAAATGCAGGTGGGGCCGGGCGCGGTGGCTCAAGCCTGTAATCCCAGCACTTTGGGAGGCCGAGACGGGCGGATCACGAGGTCAAGAGATCGAGACCATCCTGGCTAACACGGTGAAACCCCGTCTCTACTAAAAAATAGAAAAAACTAGCCGGGCGAGGCGGCGGGCGCCTGTAGTCCCAGCTACTCGGGAGGCTGAGGCAGGAGAATGGCATGAACCCGGGAGGCGGAGCTTGCAGTGAGCTGAGATCCGGCCACTGCACTCCAGCCTGGGCGACAGAGCGAGACTCCGTCTCAAAAAAAAAAAAAAAAAAAAGAAATGCAGGTGGGAGGAGGAAGGAGATAGCTTTAAACAGCCTCAACATGAAAAGCGTCAGTTAACACAATTCAATAGTTAACCACGATCATTTCGATCATTTCATCATTACCACAGCCAAGTATTTGGTCCTTACGCTCGTTTCATCTTTGTAAAGGAAAAATTTTATATATCATTTTTTCCCAGCAAAATTGTTGGAAGATCTGTGGCTTTCTGGAAAACTTATCATTTTAATTGTCATCTCTAACCCCATGCAGGTAGTAGAAACATGGCAAGCACAATGAAAGTAACCGGAGAATGTACAGAAGGGTCTGTCCTTTCTACTTCTATAGACTTCTCAACTGAGCTGCCTCTGAGAAACAATGCAGAGAGGTTGGCTGTGGCCATGAGCAGCACAGTTCTACTATGGTTTGCCTGAATAAAGAGTCTCCTGATTTCTCACCCCCATACCAGGCATAGGTGAATCTAGTGATCGTGAAAATCAAGAGTGGAACTGAAGGGGATTCCTCTGTTTGCCACCCCTAGAAATCCTCAATACTGACAGCTTCTGGGATGGAAGGGGGAAAACTGAGCCCGATCTCAATAATGCCATTTCAGAACAATCTCATCATTGAGGAGAGAATGTGAATATATTTGATGATATGCAAATATCATCTGTGTGTTATCATTTTACTCAACACTCAAAACACTACTGAGTCTGCCAAGCAGATTTATATAGCTTGGCAAATTTTCATTTCATGAATGACACTTCATATGAAATTATTTTCACTGACTAATAGAATAACAGTGATAGAACAGATCTTGAGGTGGTGACAGAATAAAGCCATGTATTCCAGCAAAATTATAACCAACTAATCTCAAACATCCCCATATGATGTTCCTATAATTTATAAATAAAAGGAGCCCTGGTTTAAAAGTAACCCCTAAGAATATGCCTTCCCTCTTATTATAGACTGGGCTAGGGCTCTTTCATGCTTGTGGTCAGTCATCTTTTTCTATATGTACATAGGCTTCCTAGGGTACACTGTATCACATCACTAATTGCCACCTTTTCCCTACTCACTATGGGCACAAGCGGCCTCTTAAATTGTCAAGGCAAAAGTTCTCTCTTTCACTAAGAGGTTCCAGGGCTCTGCAAGCAATTCCCCAAGGTCTTCTTTAGAGAACATTTTAGAAGCAGTGGTTTGCAAACTGTGTACACAGTGGTACTGGGTTCTAGAGTGTGCCCTGGGCACAACCCAGGTGACAATAGCAGGCTCTGGGCTCCTAGTTCCCTCAGAGCAGCTCTGTTTTTATTTGACTCATACATGAGGGTCTTGCATAAGATTCTATTTGGTGCTAAGTATAAAACAAAAATGATGTCTACGAAAATGTGTGCAAACCATTGCAAGAAATGGTTCTGTCTCCCTCAGGCACTCTTAACCTCCCTCACCAGGCTGCTCTCTGCAAATGGAGGTGGATGCATTTACTTTCCTTTAAAGAAGCTTACCCTTTTCTCCTCTTCCAGAATTTGAAACATCTAGGAATTGAAGCAATTAAATATACTCATTTTCAACATTCAGAACCTAATCCAGACTTCTGCACAGCAAATCCTTTCAAAGTTAAAATTCGTTTTTCTCAAGTGTACTATAAACTGGATTTAGCCAACCCATCTCCAATTTCGATTTTTTTCTTTTTTTTTTTTTTTTGGCTATCAGCGAGAATGGCGTATACCTGACATGTATTCTTTATGGACCTTTTGTTATAAGCAATGAGAAGGATGAAGCTGCCTCTTTCTCTTTACCTCTCTACACTAATCCAAAATCGACACTGGCATTTGGTTGGTATTCTGGAATAATTATTAGAAATTTGGCATAGCCATCCAAAAACAGCAGCTTCAGTGAGTATGTGAGTAACCAGCTGACAACTGAAAATGAATTGGAATGTTATTGAACATCTTGTTCATTTGTATTAGGAAAATAAGTTGCACATGGTCGTACCATGATCAATTTTCCTAATTCCAAAATCAGAAAGAAATAAACCTAAATGCCACAGGTTTGCAGAGAATGAATTGTACCCCTCCAAAGCCCCTTTCGAAATGAAGTGTTCTGAGCCAACTATTTGAAAGACAATAGAGAATGAAGGTAGATTCTAGAAACCAACAAATCCCATTCACTTCCTTCAGTTTGTAAAAACAAGCAACTGACATGTTTCCTGCCAAGGAACACACTGGTAGATAAGAAAGCTCCCTACAGGAAATCCTTGCTAAAAGAGACCAGTTGTGCCATTAAACTTAATCTTCTTTACCAAGTCCCAATCAGTTAAATATCTGGGTGATTTAGCATATATTTCATAATCCCATGTTGTCAAATATTTAACTTCTAAAGTACATATTTCTATGGCATACATGCACAATATTAAATAAACATTAAAATAGAGTTAGGATTCTTCTCCTCCCCACTCCCCATGCAATTAGTTGATGAAAATAAGGGAAATTTCCTGCTTTTTAAAAAGACCAAATTGTTAATTGAACAAGTTTTAAAACTGACCATTATTAATTAAGATAAAGCTATTCAATGCTTTAAATTGCCATGACTTGAAGGAAGACATTTCTAAATGAATATCAAGAACAGAAAATCTGAAGACTGCCATTAACAAGATTAGAAAAATATAAGGAATGTATTTGCTTTATATTTTACAAGGTTCAATGTTGATCCTCAAAGTCAAAATTTAGGACAGGGCCTCTTTGGTTATTTTTTGCTTAGCAAAATGAACCGGGGGCGGGGTGGAGGCTAAGGGGAGGGGAGGTCTCCAAACTTTTTTCTATATAGTGCTCATGGAAATCATTACCAAGATACTGGAAATATTTGCAATTTTGATACTGGGAACGTCTCAATTATCCTAAAAACAAAAGCACTCTTCCCCATCCACAAAACAGTAAACTTTTCTATCATAAGTCAACTGGATAATAATAATGACAATTATGAAGCAGTTCTTATTTTCATTTAGATTTTCCTTTCCCTGGTTAGCTTCTGAGAACACCCTCTCTTATATTTCCCAAAGTACCAGGCAATCTTCATCCCTCCCCTTCACCCCCCTACCCCTACCCCCACCACCCCACACACAAACACAGCCTTAGAGCAGGGTTCTAAAAGGCCACCAGTCTGTAAGTTCCATTGCTTGAGTTCAACTTTGAACCCTCTTGTAAACACAAACACCTCATTATAACTTCCCCAGATGACTCCTCATCCACAAGTAACATTCTAACCTTTCTGACTCTCAAAAGAGTTTTGTTCTAACAGTAGACACACAAGTCAGTTTGATTCCACAATTAAGTGTTCAGATACATTGTTCTCAGCCTTCCCTTGCACAGCTCAGAGGTGGCAAAATGCAAAGTAAGCCTGGGGGCTCATCCTTGCTTTAAGGCTGTTTCCTCAAATATTTCCAATAAAAATACAGTTATGAAATCTAGGAGACCACATTTTTGGTTGTTGTTGTAAAATGACCTTGATTTGACAGGCACGATCTCAGGTTTCAACAGATGCTGTGGGAAAGCTTACAGAAGCCAACATGTTCTCCAGGCATCTGTGATGACATGCAGGTTTTGTTTTTGTTTTTGTTTCTTTTTAAGTGGTGGTCATGGTAGAGTATGTATGTGTAGTGGGGGTGGGGTGGGGTTACTCCTCTCGGTTTCCATGACAACCATGTCTCCACTCATCAGTTATTAGATACAATCCACTTCCTGTGTCTAAATTTTTAAGCCAATCAGAAAAGTGTTTATACATTTAACAACTTCTGGGACAGTGCTTCTTTAATGAAATCGCTTTAAAGGCTCAAATGAAGATGTTTACGGTTTGTGTTACAGATACAACATTGCACAATGTTTACTAATTCATATTTTTATATGGTGCAGAATGCCCTTCTTCTTGGATGTGAAATGCATTATCCTCAAAGCAGATGCCACAATCTCTTAGAATAGTGTGCAGGCTGATTTTGATTGTTTTCTTTTCATTGTCTTTTCCTTTCACTGTCACAGTTTTAGACTTAGTGCATGAAACGTGCTAATGCACAAGGCACTTAAATTATCAAAGTAATGATACAGTTAAGCATCCATCTACTGATGGTCCTTTTTAAAGACTCAGATCCAAAACCAGTTAGGAATCATTATTCTAAGTTGAACAACTTGGCATTCTACAACTTATGAGCAGAAATCATTGAGAATGTATTGTAAAGTGCTGTATCTATACGTGTAAGCTAGTAGCTTACGTCTGCAAAGAAATTTGTCACCAAAATGGCCTACTTTATCTGGATAGAAACAACAAAAAAATTAAACATAAAGGTATCTCGAGCAAACTGCACCCGAATGAAAAACCGACCCTGCAGAAATCTGTGCACAAGAGGGCTACGTGAAACTACAGCACGATTTTAAAAGAAGGTTTTGGGTGACTGTTTTCATAAGTCTCAATCTAACTGACCAATCAGTGTGAGAGTTAAAGTGGGCTCCAGTCATTCTTGCAGCCTTCAGAGCTCTGCACCCTCCGAGCTGCTCTCCTCTCCAAGGCAGAGCCGGCGATCAATGAAAAACAGGGAACAAAAGGAATATAACAGGATGTCTTCCTTAGCTAAGGAAAACGATTCCCTTTTTCCTCAATGAGCCAGTCGCACCCTGCCTACAACAGCTCCACACGGGAGCTTCCAGCAGACCAGTCCTTTCGGGTGAGGCACATTTTACATTTGCAATCATGTGTCCCAACTGCTAGCAAATGTGTCACCTTAAGCACAGCCTGTGACGGAGGGCTCCCCGAGCCCAACCAATTGAAACTAATAAATTAAATAAATTTGTAATCCCACAATTAAAAGCTCCCGAGAAAGATTGCATTTCCCTTCCCCAAATGTCATCCCGGGAGTATAAACAAAGCATGAAAAATAGTCTCTTCAGCCTTCCCAGCCGGCAATCATGGTTTTCCCCTCAAAACAATGTTTCTCCAAAAAGAGAAATCTTATTACCCTCAGTGGAAACTCATCTATAGATGTCATATCAGGATAACCCGTTACAGTATTGAAAAGAGGCTGAAACTGCCCATAGATTTGACACTGTTTATAATTGATAGCAAAACAGTTGCGACAGCAATGCTGTAAACTCTGCCCAGCCAAACAAACTCCACATTTAACACGTTCCTTCCTTGAAAATAAAAGTAACGCCCGGGGAGCCCACAGAAGTGGGCTTCCCTAAAAGTAATTAACAGAATTGCATCAATTATTTGATTATTTTTATAAATATCTATTTGTCTGCAATTTTTTTTTTAATTTAAAAAGCGACTATCCACACATTCCTAAGAAACTTTTTTTTTTTTTTTTAATGAACTTACTTTTGAGACAAAACTAATGAAAATAAGCAACTTGCCATGGCTGGATCTTTCCCATTTGGGCTGCAAGCTATAAATCAATCTGAAACCAGGTGGAAATAGGGGGGCGGACACCTACAAAAAAAAAAAATCAAAGGGTGCCCCAAAATGCAGCAGCCTGAACACGGAGGGCTTCTCGTGGCAATGCTAAACCCGAGCAGATTAGGAGGCAGGAAATGAGCCCCATTTTCGTTACCTTCGATCGCCTGCCCCCCCGCTGCTTCTCGCGGCCGCATTGGGGGGCTGCGGCGACGCTGGACTCGCGGGTGGCCCCGCCGCCGGGTCGCGCTGTCTCCCGGCCGAGCTGCAGCAGATCGCGGCCGGAACCCCGGCTCCTGCGCCCGGCGCCCGCCCGGGGTCGGCGGCGCGGCTCCCACCCGGGCCTGGAGCCCTGCTGGGTCCTAGTGCGCGCCGCGCGCCCGCCTCGCGGCCCGGTCTGCAGCCCGCACCGAGGGCAGGCAGCTCCCAGCGCCGCGAGTCCCCGGGCAAGGCCGCCACCCCCTCGGCCCCTTGCGAAAGCGGCCGCGGGGTGTGCGGATGAACTGGAGCTTAATTTCAAATCCTGTCACAAGATGTTCAAAAGAAAGACATTGGCTCCAACTGAACTCTTAGAAGGCAGATGCTAGGATCTGCAGCCCCAGGGTAAGCGTAGGGCAGTACCTAGCAGACAGAGGTTTGCCCGGTGCACTGGTGATATTGGCGGTTCACAGACGGTGAGACGCTGTACGGGATCGATAAAGATAGATTTCAAAAATATAACGCTAAAAAGAAAAAAGGTTGAAAATGCGTGTGTTTAAAACAATGTTTTAAACTGTTTTTCCCAATATTTTCCCCCTGTTGACAGGCCCTTTTGCATTTCGCTTTCTTTTACTTTATAATATGCTCTTTTAAATAACAAAGCCCCATATGGCTAAACATGTAGTCATTTGATTTTCAAAAGACCTCAAAAATTGCATCAAAATATGCACTCATGTATCTCCTAAGAAATCAACGAGAAAGAATTAATGGTGGCATATGGCGTGCCTCATAGAGGAAACTTAATTACAAATTAAAACAAATGCAAAAATTCACAAATTCAGTAAACTGAAAGTAAATTATGATCCTAGATGTATACACAAATCAGCTCATGTACAATTAGGAAGACTGTAAATTCCAGGTTTCTCTTTCACAAAGGGGAAGGGGTGTTTGTTACATGAACTCATATCAGATTCCTCTCGTTTGCCCCTAAAAGAGCTTTCAGCAACCTCTTGGCACATTCATTTACTGCAGCCCACCTGGAAAGCAACTTTTAATCTTGCAAGTGCTCATTTAAGAGGACAATTCTATTAGCCCTTAATTCAAAATAAAAGTGCTTTAGTTTGAAAAGCCTGTTTGAAAGGCTTCAAGACTGGGAGCTTTTTTTCAGTCTTTGGTATCACCAAGTTTGAAGGTCACAATTCTGTAAAACTGCTAATAACAATGGCACTGTGGTTTACACCATAAGGAAAATCAAATATGTGCTTTCTGATTTCTATTTTTGAAGCAGAAAAAGTCCCTTTGAAAAGTACTCTTGCCCTCCCCCTTTCCAATTTTAGCTAAACAAGTGTAATGGAAGATTTTTGGTATTAATTAAACATCAAAGGCACTTTCTCTGATGCCTTGTATCCACGCAAAAAAAAACTAGTTGTCATATGTTACACTTGTCAATCTTAAATTACTTGCACATACATCTCATGAGATCTTTACCACATCTCTGTGAGAAAGCAGACACAATCATCTGCAATTTTCAAATGAGAAATTGGAGGTCCCAAAAGGTAAACTGACTTGTTCAAAAATCACATGGCTGGTGAGCAGAGCAGCTGGAATCCCATCCTGTCTCTGCTTCCAACAAGCCCTGTTTTTTGAGTGCATCACCTGGCCTCCCAACTATCTCTCTGTAAGTACTGTGGAAAATGAAGCATCTGAAACAAAAATGCAGGTAGGTTTTTTTAGTCATCATTTCTTACCTGCCTCAGAGCAGCAATTTGCCAGCAAGGAAATATGAGGCTTGTTGGAAGTATGTTAGTCTCTGCTAAAATGAGAAAGATGGCTAGGAAGACCCACCCACACTGGTCAGATTTCTGTCCTGGAGCTGCCCAGGGCAACCTGGCAGACAGAAAACTTCAAACTCTGAGGCTGAGCAATGCCTCATCCCCCGTACGTCTCTTTGCTCTTTATCAGAAATTAAGAACTGACTCCACTTGACACATGGAGGAGTAGCGTTTTCTCAAATTGAACTTGGGTTGCTATGAGCAGTCCCAGCACCGAAAGGCCTCAAAAACTCTGGAAATTCATATATAAGGTGGCCTATTCGTGGGATCCAGGGTATCTCTGTCCAGACCTGATGACCCCTGGAACTTTGATGGGTCTCTAGGACATCCCTTCTCAGCCCTCCTGCACCCGTGGTAAAGTCAACACCCAGTTCTGTGTGTGGCCGACCCCTTCCTCCTCCTCTCTGCCAAAAGGAAATGTAACTTCTCTGATGATATGTCCTTAAATGCCAGCCAGGTGACGGGCTGGGTGACATTTAACTGAAAAAAAAAAAAAAAAAAACAGAAACATTTCATGCTGAAAAGTGATTCATTCCTTTTCTCGTGCAGTTCACAAGGACGGGGCTAGGCATGGCTATACATTGGAAAATGTGTCTGACCTTCCTGGAAGGATTAAAGCAAAACGTACTTGATGAATTCATTTGATCCCTTTGTTGAAAACTGGTCTAATTACTTTATAGTCACACCATCCATGTGCCTGGCAAATATTGCAAATGCTAGGCTCAAAGCAATCTTAGCCCCAGTAGCAAATGATGAGAAGCTGGGAAGAAATGCTGGTGGTGAGCTGAGTTCACCTCCAGCTCAAAGCTAGAGCACACCAGAAGAGGTACTGGTCAGAAGAAACTGTCATTCATTCATTCATTCATTTGTCCATCCATTCATCCAATTGTGTATGTATCAAATGTTGAGCAAGGTACTGTTCTAGGCTCTGGGTAGAAAAAATAAAGTTTTCAAGCACTCCTATCGTATGGAGCCCACAGACAGGCAAACAATTGCAGTGCAGTGGTACCAGTGGAGCCGTAAAATCATGACACCGGGGATATGAGGGCAATCTGGCTGCGACATCTGTCATCCCATTGATCTCCAGGGTTGATTCAGTGGATCTGGCTGGCTAGGCAGGTGTCCCCTTTCTCCTTCACCGCTCCATCTGCGTCCCTCCTGAGGCTGCACACTCCATCGAAGAGGACGACCATCCCTGATAGAGGAGGACTGGGCTTTGGTCAAGGGTGTATGAATCGCTGTGCTCCCCTGCTAGAACCTCCAAACGGGCACTGAAATCACTGGTGCTCTATATTCAAACACCAACTGCCCTGGTCCTGGGCCAGTTGTCTTCTAAGCCATTCCAGGCCTGCCCTTTGCTCTGTGTTGCCAGGAGCTGTCTCTGGCAGGCTGAGTTTCACAGGCGCTTGGATCCGTTGGTTGGTGGCTGGCTATGGCCAATGAGGGGCACTGGAGGAGTGGAGGAAGAAAAGAAGATAGAAGCCAGAGACCTCATCATTGTGTCCCTCCTGCCTTTGATGGCATCTCTAGCAGTGGCTGCATCTGGCTGAGGCTTCTGTCAGGTGACTCTAGGCCCTGGGCTCAGAAACACTGCCACTTCCTGTTAACTGTCCAGCGTGAGGACGTTCTTCGCTCTCTGCTGGGATTAGTTTCTGGGTGACTTCCCTGAAATGCATATGAGAGTGGGGAAAAGAAAGTCCCCACTGGAGAGGATATCCTGGGCAAAGGCATGAGTGGATGAAGATGCAAGGCGGGCCAGCGCACTGCCTGGGGAGCAGCGATGCTAAAGTGAAGGCTTCGGATGAGGCGGCGTCTGTAGATCCTGCTGGAGGTGCCAGTAGGATCCAGAGTCCACCGGGCTTTGAACTTGATTGTGATTTCTACATGGGAAACCCCTTTATCTCCCTTTAGCCTTTGCTTAAATGTTCCCTTCCCAATGTCTCTTCCTCCTCCTCATCCTGCTTTTTTCCTTCTTCCCTTTCCCTTACCACTTTCTGATACATTAGTATTTACTTATCATTTTTATTATTCATTATCTGTTCCACCACACACACACACACACACACACACACACACACACACGAATAAAGTTCTACAGGGCCAGGAACCTTTGCTCTATTCAATGATAATTTACAAGAACATAAAACAGTGACTGGTACATAGTAGGTGCTCAATAAATGTTTTTAATGAATGAATGAAGTTAATAAATAAAAAGTTATTTATAGTAGTCAGAGTTCTCCAGAGAAACAGAACCAGTAGGATGTATTTATTATCTATAGAGAGAGAAATGGGATTGATTATAAGGATTTGGGTCATGTGATTAAGGAGGCTGACAAGTCCCCAGATTTGCACCCAGCAAGCTGTAGGCCAAGGAGAGTCAATGGTGTAGTTCCAGTCTGAAGGCCAGCAAACTCCAGACCCAGGAAGAGCTGATGTTTCCGTTGAGTTTGAAGGCAGGAAAAACACCAATGTCCCAGCTCGAGGCAATCAGGCAGGAGGAGGTAGTCCCTCTTACTAGAGGGAGGGCTAGCCTTTTGTTCTAGTTGGGCCTTCGGCTGATTGAATGAGGCCCACTCACATTAGGGTGGGTGTCTGCTTTCTTAGCCTACCTATTCAAATGTTAATTATTATTATTATTTTTTTGAGACAGTCTTGCTCTGTCACCCAGGTTGGAGTGCAGTGGTGTGATCTTGGCTCACTGCAACCTCTGCCTCCCAGGTTTAAGCAATTCTCTTGCCTCAGCCTCCCAAGTAGCTGGGACTACAGACACGTACCCTCATGCCTGGCTTATGCCTGGCTTATCTTTGTATTTTTAGTAGAGATGGGGTTACTCCATGTTGGCTAGGCTGGTCTCAAACTCCTGGCCGCCTTGACCTCCTAAAGTGCTGGGATTAGAGGCATGAGCCACTGCACCTGGCCTCAAATGTTAATCTTATCTGAAAAACACCCTTACAGACACACCCAGAATAATGGTTACCCAAATATGTGGACACCCCATGGCCCAGGTAAGTTGACACGTAAAAATAACCATCGCATTGTAAAAGACCGTGTTTTATCAGGATCATTCTAGAAAGCGTATGGAAGGTTATTTAGATCCAAAATGTTTTAGGTATCAGAAGGCAGGGTGACATATTAAGAGGTAACTATTATCCTAGTTCAGAAGCAGACCTGAAAGAATTCATCGTTGGTGGCTTCAGATGACCCTTCAGTGACCCATGGGTGATGTGTGATGTTACACACACCGAAGGCATCACACAGACACAACTCTCGGAGGAATCCATCAGAAGTGCAATGCCTAGAAAAGAACACAGTGTGGCCGGGCGCGGTGGCTCAATCCTGTAATCCCAGCACTTTGGGAGGCTGAGGCGGGCGGATCACAAGGTCAGGAGTTCGAGACCAGCCTGGCCAATATGGTGAAACCCCGTCTCTACTAAAAATACAAAAAATAGTCGGGAGTGTTGGCAGACGCCTGTAGTCCCAGCTACTCGGGAGGCTGAGGCAGGAGAATCGCTTGAACCCGGGAGGCGGAGGTTGTAGTGAGCCAAGATTGGGCCACTGCACTCCAGCCTGGGAGACAGAGCGAGACTCCACCTCAAAAAAAAAAAAAAAAAAAAAAAGAACACAGTGGATAACTACGGGGGGTCCTGGCTGCTCTTGCAACAGGCTGAGGACAACAGTGTCCTCTGGCCACTTTAACTGCTCAGTTGCAGTAGACACAAAGCAGGGTGGCAACCTGGCTCCTTTTGGGGGGATTTCTCATTCCACGCAATGGTCCTGGTGTTGAGTGGGAACAGGCTTCTTATAGCATGACCGTAGAATTGGGCCCAGGGTGGGCACTTGGCATGCTGGGCACTTGACCCCATGCCAGGACAATTAGGGTCCTCTGAAGTTCCCTAACTGAAGCCAGGGGAAGTGAGGATCCTTCTCTTCACTTGGATTGCCAAACTTGGGTGCCACCATTAGCCCCACCCTCAGTTTGCAGGCTCAGAAGATGGATAACTGCGCAACTATTAGCCCGAGCATGACGTTAAAACACAATGAAAGCCCAATATAAACTTTGGATTATCCAAACAAACTTTTTCCCCTCCATCATCATAAACAGTTTAGAACATACTGTATATATTGCCACCATTTATATACACACAAGGATGCACCAAAATCCTCACTGTACTGGGAAGATCCCCGGAACACTCCTCAGCTTTCTAGATACAGGTGGTATCAGGTTATCCTGAAAGAAAGATTTTTTTTTTTTTTTTTTTTTTTTGAGACGGAGTCTTGCTCTGTCACCCAGGCTGGAGTGCAATGGCCGGATCTCTGCTCACTGCAAGCTCCGCCTCCCGGGTTTACGCCATTCTCCTGCCTCAGCATCCCGAGTAGCTGGGACTACAGGCGCTCGCCACCTCGCCCGGCTAGTTTTTTGTACTTTTTAGTAGAGACGGGGTTTCACCGTGTTAGCCAGGATGGTCTCGATCTCCTGACCTTGTGATCCGCCCGTCTCGGCCTCCCAAAGTGCTAGGATTACAGGCTTGAGCCACCGCGCCCGGCGAAAGAAAGATTTTCCACTTGCTTCTTTGTATGCTTCCAATTGCAATAAAATGCCACCCGTCTTCACCCTATGAAGTCACAAGCCTTAACATTCCCCATGAAACCGATAGCCTCACCCTTTTACTAATGCAGGCTTAGGAGATGGTGAAATCACACGTGACTTGGATGTCATTACTTTTACCCACCCTTTTATAAGGGATTTATTGCCTCTCAGCGGTGACAGCACTAAATCAGTCCTATGAATCTACGCTTGTCAAGAGGAATGGACAAAACTCACTTTGATTCCTTTGTCTCTCCGATATCTATCACATTTATTCCTTCGTTGACCAAACCCAGCACAATCTGCTGATGGGCTTGCTTTGGCAATAGTGGCTAATGAGTGACATCTCATCCCCAGCTCTTACAGATCCAGTCATGGAATTGCCCACAGTTTGTGTTTCTCAGACCCCCTTCTCAGTTCTGGCTCAGGCCCTTTAGGAATCATTTATCCTGGGGTCTGACTCCCAAGCAGGGCTGTGAAGAAGGCCTTGAGAGGAAAGCGTGGGGCAGAACGCTGCCAAAAACAGCCCAATCTGGCTCTCAGCCAACCAGCTGGCTGCTGCGCGAAGGCCTCTCCCAGCCTCTCCAGACCCTCCTTTGTCTCCCTCAGCCTCCCTTTCTCAGCTGTCTCGCCTCAGGTAATCATCCACACTCTGCACTTCCCCAGCTCTTTTTATTCCCGCATTTCAGATCACTTTACACACGTTAATTAAGCCTTAAACCACTCAGGAAAGAAAAGCAAAAGGCGCGTGGGGATGTTTGCACTGCGCTCCTCCCAGCTGCTCTGGCCCGGGAGCAGGCCAGCCGCGGGCCGCCCCACTCCCACCCTGGGAGGAAGGAGAGCCGCAGAGGCTGCCGGAGACCAGGAGGGCTTCTCCTGCGACACGCAGGGTTGGGGTGTCAAGGGTGGAAACTGACTCCACACATCACAGAACACCCCGTCTCATTGAGAGGCACATGTCATTGTTATGGGACAACCCCCCATGTAGCGGTCACCTGCCACAGTTGATCCAGATGACCTTTGGAAGGTGGGTCCTGGGCAAGACGGCTGGTGAAAAGAGGCGGTCTCGGCATCACACCTGGGTTAGGTGCACTTCAGTCTGTACCGTTGTGGTCGTGATCATGGGTTTTTGAATCAGAGATGTCTTAGGTCACATCTGGGCTCTGTTGTCTCCCAGCTCAGCTGTCTTCCACATGTTGCTTTGTATCCCAGGGCCCACGGTGGTATCTGCAAAGTGCATGTGACAGTATCCCACTACCCTCTCTCTACCTGGATTTTTGTGGAGGATGAAATTAGATCATGCATGCAAAATACTGGCACGCCTAGTGGTAGATGTTAGAGCTTGTTTGAGCCATCTCTATGTTTAGTCCCAGCCAGTCTGAATTAATGTAGTTCTGCTGTGGCTGTTTGGACCCTCTAGCTCAAATTGGTGCTAAAGTCTGTCATTCACAAGAAATGGTGGGGAAATCCAAATGAAGTCTGTAGTTTAGTTAATAGTCTGTATCAGTGGTAATTTTTTAGTTTTGGTAAATGTGTCATGGTTATTTGAGACATTACAGGAAGTTGGGTGAGTGGTGTGAACTCTTCTGTTTTTGCAACAAATGCTCATCTAATAATAACAATAATCTTATGAAAATACATCAAAATTTGTAATGGCTACACAGCGGGTGTCATACTTCACCTGATATGGTTAGGCTTTGTGTCCCCACCCAAATCTCATCTTGAATTGTAATCCTCATAATCCTCACAATCCCCACATGTAAAGGGAGAGACCAAGTGCAGGTAATTGAATCCTGAGGGCGGTTTCCCCCATGCTGTTCTCATCATAGTGAGTTCTCACAAGATTTGATGGGTTTAAAAGGTGCTCTTCTGCTTTTACTCGACACTTCTCCTTCCTGCCACCTTGTAAAAAAAGGTGCCTTGCTTCCTTTTTGCCTTCTGCCGTGATTGTAAGTCTCCTGAGGCCTCCCCAGCCATGCTGAACTGTGAGTCAGTCAAACTTCTTTCCTTTATAAATTACCCAGTTTCAGGCAGTCCTTTACAACAGTATGAAAATGGACTAATACATTACCTGTATTTTTAGTGTACTATATTAAGATACCTCCATAGTGACCAAAAACATGCCAACTCTTTGTTACCAAAATAAGAGGCAATTTATGTTATCTCTAGTTGTTATCACCACCAAGAAAAATCCCTTGAGTTTTCGGGGTCTACAAGGTACCGTATTGAACCTTAAAATAGCAAATATTACTATCCGGTAAAACCATTACCTGTGTGGCAGTCATTTTAAAGTAGCTGTTTGGATGTAAGATACTTGATAGCCTTACCATTTAAGCCCCCAGTGCTTCCCTTATTTCACAGAAAATGAATGGCTTGCCAGTCAATCAGCTCTGAGCTTTCCCTTTTGGTGGGTGGTGACTAGGAAGAGCAATCTTGTCAAATAACACTGTAGATTATATCCGCTTGCCACTCTGAGTAGTTTTTGAGACGTTCGTCTTAAAATGCTAAGGATATCTTTTCTTTCCCTAATGTAATAGGGACCAGATGATTTAAATGCTTTTATGTCCTCATTTCTTAATACCATGCAAATTGTACTCGCAGAGGGTCAGAAGGAGATCTTTCTTCCTTTCTTCCTTTCTTTTTTTCGGCAGGGTCTTGCCCTGTTGCTCCGAGGCTGGAGAACAGTGGCTTGATCATAGCTCACTGCAACCTCGAATTCCCCAGGCTCAAGTGGTTCTCCTGCCTCAGCTTCCAGAGTAGCTAGGACTGCTGGTGTGTGCCACTACACCCAGCTAATTTTTCTTATTTTTTGTAAACACAGGGGTCTTGCTATATTGCACAGACTGGTTTCCTGGACTTAAACGATCCTCCGGCCTCAGCCTCTCAAAGTACTAGGATTACAAGCATGAGCCACCACACCCAGCCCAGAAGGAGATTTTCATTGAGTGAATGGTGAGTTTTATGAAGAATCTCGACATGGATCCCTCCCATCAAAGAATGTGAATAGACAATGGCTACATTAAGTGGGTTCTGTGAGACTCACAGCTTTAAAACGCAAACCCTCTGTCTTGTCAAGTTGCTCAGCTCTCCAGGTGATTGGCGATCTGTGAGGTGCGATTCCTGAAGTAGAGGAGTTACACCTGGACATTTGATTGTGCCTGTTGGCCGAACATTCATAATCAACAGTTGGGTTGGCATCTGCTACCCACAGGGCATTAATGGATCTGGGCCTGTGAAGAAGGTTAGGGCAGAGCCCCGGTTCTCAAGTATGAGAATGACATTTGTCACTCTTTTTAGTTGCCCAGGATGTGACCCCTTCCTGTGCCCGGGGAATCCCCAATCTCAGGAGGCAAAGCCACCCCCGCTAAAACTGGAAATGGCACAGACCACATGCCCACCCTTTCTTGCAGTTGAGAGTACAAGGGACATAACCTAGGTTTCCCCAGCAGCTGGGGATAGGAGGGAGTGGGGTAGTGCTTCATTCAGCAGCCGTAGGAGTGGCGGCAGCCTCTATGGCAGAGCGCAACAGCGTTGGTGTCCATAGCAGGACCATCACCTGCCCCATCTGCAGCATGAATTTAATTTAGGCCTTGATCCAGACTGCATCCTCTTGGAGCTGATCCTCTAGCTCTCTTAAGGATCCTTGTGAGCCACCCACCATCCTGTAAACAAATGCCCTTCCTGCTGGGATCAGCCATGCTCAGCTTCTGTTTGTTGACTGACACAAGAGTCTCCTCTCAGAGTCTCTATCTTGGATACCAGTTGCACCAGCAAGCCATTATTCTTCCAGCAGTGGCATGACGTTCCTGCTGATCCCTCACTTGTCAGACTCCTCCTGTCATGACAACATACACTTAGGGATGGCGCATCTGTGGCCATGGAATGAGATTTCACTAGTTACCTTGGTTGTTGGTGCTAAGTGACTCAACCAGAAATGTAAGCAAATTTAATCTCAAGTACTTTTCTGCATGGGCAAGATGGGGCATGCGTTGATCCATGTTTCTGGTAACACTGGTAGGAGTCTTTCTTATGACACCAGAGAACGTAATACAGTAGAGTTTTGGCCAAAAGAAAGAAACGACAATGACAACAACAATAACAACAACAAAACCCTCCATAGTTACAGGGAAAACATTTTTTGTTATTTTTTAATAGAAAAGGAACAGTTTCAATATTCAGTTTATCTTCTTTATCCAGCCTCTTCTTTTTGTGTTGTAGAAATCCCATTGTGAACACTTATACCTCATCCATTGACTAGATGACACTGAACTTCACGACAGGAAACTTTCAGTGTGAGATGGATCATCTTGTTTCAAAGAGCAAAGAACTGATCCCTGCAAAGATTGCGAGACCGTGAGCTTCCATTGATAAAAACCAGGAATACGGGTTTTTCATATACTCCCAGCAAGTTACACGTGGAAGTAGAATAATTTCTTCCAAAACAAGAAGACAAAGATATCGTTAATCCTTTCAATTGCATTACTTTTAGCAGCCGTAAAAATAAGCCCAGCAACAAATACTCAGGGTCTTAAATGAAAGCAGAGTGGATTTAAGAGAATTGGAGCAGAGGGCACAATGAAAGTTCCTTTGCTTTCATTTTGAATTTTGTGTGTGTTCAGTTGTCCGGCGACTGTGACTCCGTGAGGGAGGGTGATCATCCCTGCACAGCTGCGAAGCGTAGGGGCCATGGTTTCCACCTTTTTTCCTCCCATGTCTCTGTCAATCTGGCTTCCACTGAAATCACTTTCACTAATGCACTAATAAATCCCCAACGGCTTAATCTACCTATCTATGCTGTGTCACACTGCTACTTTCATTTTCTTGCAATTCTTGCCTTTACTGAGCTCTACATTCTTCCTGTTTTCCTTCTCCCTTTCTGGCCAGTCCTTCTCCATCTCTCTCACTGGCTCGTCCTCCTCCCCGCCGCCCCCCAACTAAGGCCGTAGTTCTCTCATGGGTTATTTTCTCTTCCATTCCACATGCTTTTTCTTGGTGATCATGTCCATTTTCATGCCTTCTGACAATCACCAGTAACCAACGACCAGCACGTACATACTTCCTGAATTTCAAATCCCTGTCTCCAATAGGCTCCTGGACCCCTCCACCTGAATATTTTGCTGTCACCTCAAATTCAAATTCAGTGTCTCAGTCTGGATTATTATCATTTTGCTCCAAACCTCCGCTTTTATTGTTTTTTTAGACAGGGTCTTGCTCTGCACCCCCGGACTGGAGTGCAGTGGCATGATCATGGCTCACCGCAGCCTTTACCTCCTGGGCTCAGGTGATCCTCCTACCTCAGCCTCCTGAGGAGCTGGGACTACAGGCACGCACCACCATGCTCGGCTAATTTTTTGTAATTTTTGTAGAGATGGGATTTCTCCACATTGCCCAGCCTGGCCTGGAACTCCTGGGCTCAAGCGATCTGCCCTCCTTGGCCTCCCAAAGCACTGGGATTACAGGCGTGAGTCAGTGTATCTGACCAAACCTTCACTTCTTATATTCCTATATTAACTGCCCAGAAAGCTCAAAATTATCCTCAGCATGCCCCTCCCTCCCGTTCCACACTCATTCACCAAATTCTACAGATTCTGCCTTAGAGATTAATCGTAAACCTGGCCCTCCTCTCCATCCTTCTGGCCTTTGCCTCGGTGCAGCCCCCTTCCCCTCTCTATGGCTGCAGTCCCTGACACATCCCCACACTGCTTCACAGTTATCTTGCACCACATGAGACAGACTGCTTGGGCAGCCAAGGGAGGAGAGCTCCAGCAGACCTAGGAGGCCAAGCAGATGGGAGCCAGCAAAGGAACAAAGGTTATCCACGGGGTCAGGACCCTGGGGGATCCTGAGGCTTGAACAGAAGCTATAGTTCTGCAATTGTAGCAAGTCCTGCCTCCAGCAGTGACCAAGCTGATCCCTAACTCCTCGGAGGATTCCCAGGGTAGGAACGAAGCTGCCCCTGGCCATAGAACTCATTACTCTAAAATACCACCTCAATTCCATCGCTTCCCAGTCCCCAGTCTGGTGATTCCCCATCATCCACAGAATCCAGAGTACACTTTCTATTTCCCACCGACGACTCCAGGACCCCGTAATTGTTCACGCAGCTTTGCTGTTGAGTATGTCAATTACTCACCTAAATTAGCCATTCCCCTCTCTCACACTTAACTATTGACTGTGATTTTCCAGCCTCTGAAATTTGCCTATGCCTTTTCTCCTCCTAGAATCGTGTCCTTTAAGTCTTCAAACCTATCTGTTTAGGTCTTATGTGGTTTTTCACTTGTTAAACCAACACATATTTAGAACCAACTAGGGGCCACGCCAATTCTAGCGAAGAAGACTAGAGCTCTCCCCTCAAGGAGCACTTAGTCTACTGGGAAAAGTGGACAAGGAAAAGGAATTTGCATTACAATGTGATAAATTCCACAGTGATGTTGCTGTATGATGTCCTGGGAAAACCTTTCTGGGAATCTCTCAAATCTCATCACCATAGAGATGTTCACATTAACTTACAAAGAAACCATTTCCTGTCTTCTGAACGCCAGGGCTATGATTCTTAACTTTGTTGTACAGAGATTCATCTGGGGCCTGTAGTCCCAGCTACTCGGGAGGCTGAAGCAGGAGAATGGCATGAACCTGGGAGGCAGAGCTTGCAGTGAGCCGAGATTGTGCCATTGCGCTCCAGCCTGGGCGATAGAGTGAGACTCCATCTGATAAAAAAAAAAAGATTCATCTGAGGGCCGGACGCGGTGGCTGATGCCTGTAATCCCAGCACCTTGGGAGGCTGAGACGAGTGGATCATGAGGTCAAGAGATTGAGACCATCCTGGCTACCACAGTGAAACCCCATCTCTACTAAAAATACAAAAAATTAGTCGGGCGTGGTGGTGGGCACCTGTAGTCCCAGCTACTCAGGAGGCTGAGGCAAGAGAATGGGGTGAACCCGGGAAGCGGAGCTTGCAGTGAACAGAGATCAGGCCACTGCACTCCAGCCCGGGCGACAGAGCGAGACTCCATCTCAAAAAAAAGATTCATCTGGGGAAGCTTTTTTTATACACATTCTCCAAAGTCTCACTTTCAGAAATTCTGATTCAGTCGACCTGAGATTCGGCCTAGGAATAAACATTTTTCATAAACCCCTCAGTGATTTTAATACAGGAGAGGCCACAGGTCACACTTAGAACAGCATTGCTAATGCGTTTATTGTTTTTGCAACCCATAGACCATACCAGATACTTTCTTGTAGTCTACATGCTTACATGAATGGCTTATCTAGTTTGCTAAATAATAGATCTTTAAGAGCAGAATATTTTACTTATACATCTTTTTTTGTTTGTTTGTTTTGAGACAGGGTCTGTTGCCCAAGCTAGAGTGCAGTGGCATGATTGTGGCTCACTGCAGTCTTGAACTCCTGGGCCCAAGCAATCTTCCCACCATAGCCTCCCAAGTAGCTGGGACTACAGGCAGGTGCCACCGTGCCTGGTGTATTTTATTTTATTTTTTTTAATAGAGACAAGATCTCACTATGTTGCCCAGGCTGATCTTGAACTCCTGGGCTCAGGTGATCCTCTCGCCTCAGCCCCCCAAAGTGTTGGGGGTTACAGATGTGAGCCACTACGCCCGGCCTTCTTATACATCTTTATACTCCTTCAGGGCATAAGAATAGTACATGAGTAATTGCATATCTTTTGTACTTCGTAAGTCTTTAACAATTTTAGTATAGTCATATTTTGTATTTAAATTTTGATAACTGTATATTGATTTCATAATTTAATTTTTAAAAAAAAAAGATTGATGTGAGGACATGTTGCTGCTGAGAGGCTAAGAGATGCTAGTGACAAGGTGAGGTGGGGATGGGAGGTGCTCCCGCACCCCAGGGGCCTACGCTCTCAGGTGGGGGCGATGCAAACAGGACGCCTGCTGCACAGACCAGCTCAGGGAGGTTCAGGCTGCACTAACATGATGCTGAGAGAATGTCTTAGAAAGGTGCCATTGGGCCTTCATGGGTGGTGGTCTTTTTTCTTTTATTAATTTTTGTAGAGACAGGGTCTCACTATGTTGCCCAGGCTGGTCTTGAACTCCTGAGCTCAAGCCATCCTTCTGCCTCGGTCTCTCAAAGCACTGGGATTACAGGTGTGAGTCACCACGCCCAACCTAGAGGCTGTGTTCTTTAAAGTCAAATCTGAGGCTGGGCATGATGGCTTGCACCTATAATCCCAGCACTTTGGAAGGCCGAGGCAGGTGGATAACTTGAGGCCAGGAGTTCGAGATCAGCCTGGCCATCATGGCAAGACCCCATCTTTACTAAAAGTGCAAAAATTAGCCGGGCGTGTTGGCGCACGCCTGTAATTCCAGCTACTCGAGAGGCTGAGGCACGAGAATCTCTTGAAGCCGGGAGGCAGAGGTTGCAGTGAGCCAAGATTGTACCACTGCACTCCAGCCTGGATGACAAGAGTGAATAAAATAAAATAAAATAGTCAAATCTGACCTCCTACCACATCCCACAATTGTGACAAGCCATTCTCTCAAACGATGTTTCCAGTGGCAGTTTGAAGAAAATTCGGAGGGAAGCCCATGAAGCCCGACTCCCGCCCAACTGGACGCTGCCTGCCTTTGCTTGTAACCTCCATTAGGGCACCGTGCCTGACCATACCTGCCTGCAAAGGCTCTAGGGCTTGCAGGACTTCTGGAGCAGCTGTACTGAGATGTGGGTCTCAACCATGTGGGTTTGGTTCTGCCCTCTCTATGCTCGGACTAGATCTCTTTCTAGACGTAAACCTAACTTCCCCCTGTGACGCCACATGCGCTGGGCCAGGGATTGTTGCAACCTCCACAGTTCCTGGACCACCCACTCAGCAGCATCCCAGATGGTGAACCAGAGCCCTAGTTGGGCCTGGAAATCACTGGAAGAGAAATAAAAGAGGATTAAGCTGGGATTACTCTTCCTTCTTATTTACCACTCCCTGAGAGCTCTTCTTCCCCAGCCTCTGCAGCTGACCTCTCTTCACAACTGAAACTACCAGCCCCCTTTTGCCCCTCATCATATAGCATTAGCCCTACTCTAATCTTTCTAGAAAGTTCTTGCTCTAGAGTCCAGAACAAGTCCAGATATTGAATAAGGCATATTTTGGAGCTCAGGACCCAGTAGGATGTAGCCTAGTGGCTGTAGCAAAACAGGGAAGATTGGTTAGAAGTGGACCCAGAACTAGAACAGGATGGAGCCCAACTAGTCCCAGGTGCTGTGATGGCACCCACTGCAGTAGTGCCATCATTGGGCATACTCATATGCCCTAGTCCATGCTCAGGGACAGGTGGAGCAAAGCACCTGGGACCTAGAGATACAGTCAAATAGAATTAAGCTAGTCCATTGGTGGATCAAGGGTCCCTAGCCACTGGGCTGAGTTTGAGGACGTTTTCTTAGGGGGGACTGTACTGCCAGGTAATTTAGCAGAATAGGGAAGCAACGCAAGAATCCAGCTATCAGATCTGTGGGTCAAAGAGCATACGATGACTTCTGAGCAAAACTAGTTTTGATATTTGAACAGACCTGATATTTGAACAGACCTGTAGTCCCAGCTACTGGGGAGGCTGAGGTAGGAGGATCCCTTGAGGAGCCCAGGACGTCAGAGCTGTAGTGAATCACGATCATGCCCCCACACTCCAGCTTATGCAACAGAGTGAGACCCCCATCTCAAATAAATAAATAGGCTGGGCATGGTAGCTCATGCCTGTAATCCCAGCACTTTGGGAGGCTGAGCTGGGTGGATCACAAGGTCAGGAGTTCGAGACCAGCCTGGCCAATATGGTAAAACCCCGTCTCTACTAAAAATACAAAAAATTAGCCAGGTGTGGTGGTGGGCGCCTGTAGTTCCAGCTACTCGGGAGGCTAGGCAGGAGAATCACTTGAACCCAGGAGACAGAGGTTGCAGTAGGCTAAGATCCCATCACTGCACTCCAACCTAGGCGACACAGTGAGACTCTGTCTCAATAAATAAATAAATTCAGATTTGATCACCATGTGTGCCTCTTCAGAATATCTACTGAGCAAAGTGGGGAAACAGGATTAGAAACAAGGTTAGTATCTTTCGTTTTTATAGGAACTTAGTGGAAGTGAGAATCTTTAGACGTTCCATCTAGTCTAACCTACCAATGTAAGCTGGGACTCCGTAAAGTCCATTATTTTAATTTCTAGAAAAGAATTCCAGGGGCAGATCTATTGATATTGCCAAAGAAAATTTTAAAAATGAAATGCTTATCACTTCTTGGTAGATATTTGTGAAAACCTCATATACTTTATATACTTTATATTTTTCATTGGCAAGAGGTCATATAGGCTAGCTTATGTGGTGGGATTTGCTTTTGTTAACATCAAGGGAGGAATGCTAGCTAATTTGTTTGGATGGATGTGTTCTAACATTGCTCTAAAAATTATTGCTGGGCATAGTAGGATCATACTAGGATTTCTGTCACCAGAAAAGCCCAGCCTCACTGTCCTTGATGGCTTACTCTGTGGTCATGGGGCTCAGAGATGCAGAAGGGTACACCTACCTACTTTCCTACTGTCCATTTTTGCTCACTCTTTTATTTATTTATTTTTTTAATAGAGTCTCGCTCTGTTGCCAGGCTGGAGCAGAGTGGCACAGTCTTGGCTCACTGCAACCTCCGCCTCCTGGGTTCAAGCCATTCTCCTGCCTCAGCCTCTGAGTAGCTGGGACTACAGGCACGCACCACCACAGCCAACTAATTTTTGTATTTTAAGTAGAGAGGGGGGTTTCACCAGGTTGGCCAGGATGGTCTCGATCTCTTGACCTCATGATCCGCTCACCTTGACCTCATGATCCGCCCGCCTCGATTTCTTGATCTCATAATCCGCCCACTGGGATTACAGGTGTGAGCCACCGTGCCTGGCTGCTCACACTACTTTATAGCAGCCGCTACTCCCTTCACCCCTTCCCTATTCAATGGCCATAGAAAGTGTCTGGTCATTCCTTTTCCTACTGTATCTTTAAAATTCTATCAATGCAGTTTTTACATTCCATTTTCTTTAAGATGTTTGTTTATGCTGAAGAACTCATACAGAGATTTTTTTTTTCTCTCTCTCTCTCTCAGGGGATTAGCATTTTAGTAAGAGCTGAATAATAAAACTAGACTGTAAAAGCCTGTCAGAAATGTAGTGGTGCATGGCTTACTTCTCATAATTGCCTGGGAACGATTAGGATTGAACTTTGTTGTTGTTGTTGTTCCAGAGTGAAAAAAATGTTTTCTCTGCCAGGTCACAAGGATGGATGTCGAAGGGGAGATGACCTGTGATATCTTATAAAACATAAATTCTAATTTTCTAGATAGAAAGGAGGATGTAGCACAAAGTGAGATGGAGTATTAATGAGTGGACCACCAGATCTGCTTCGAATGTTTTTCAGCCGCTGGTAGGTCTTACACTCTGTTGAAAACTTGAGGCAAACACATGTGTGTGCAAAGACATGGCAGTGATTTCAAGGAAATTGTGGACTCCATGGCCCTCAGATTAAAGAAAATCCTTGTAGGTCATCAAAATATTTTCTCTATCCTTTGGGTTCAACTTTAATCCAGAAGTTAGAATAAATGGATGAAATTTAGATTCCAGTCAAGCAAGAAATATACACAGTTGACTGTTAAACAATATGAGTTTGAACTGCATGGGTCCACTTTTACATGGATTTTCTTCCATCTTTGCCACCCCTGAGACAAGAAGACCAATCTTTCCTCTTCCTCAGGCTACTCAAGGTGAAGACGACAAGGATGAAAACATTTATGGGGATCCGCTTCCACTTAATGAATACTAAATATCTTTTCCTTCCTTCATGATTACAAAATATAACTCACAACATATGTGTTAATTAACTGTTTGTATTATCAATAAGGCTTTCAATCAACAGAAAGCTATTAGTAGTTAAGTTTTGGAGGAATCAAAAGTTATACGGAAATTTTTGATTACATGGGGGGCCTGTACTCCTAACCTCCGCATTCTTCAAAGGTCAAGTTAAATATGCTTAGTGTTGTGCTAGGTACCGAGGAACCCAGAAACATTGTAAGAGCTCATCCCTGCCTTCCAGGGCTTTGGGAAGACTGCACAAACTCACACGGGGTATCTTTAAACAAGACAGTATAGAGTTCAGTGCTAAATTGTGTGTTGTGGATGAAGAGTGCTACAGGCTCTCGAGAGAGGGAGGTCAATAGTTTAGTCAAAGAAAATTTCATAAAGATAAAAGGATTTCATTTGTACTTGAAATAATCTCTAGGGCTTAAACAAAGGGGGATGTGGTAACATTCCATAGAGACAATATAGCTCAGGAGAGACAGTACGGGTTTTGGCATATGGTACATCTAGGTTTGAATCACCACGCTGTCCCTTACAGGCTCTATAGCTGTGCTAAAGTTATTTAATATCCCTGAATTTTAGATTCTTCAGCTGTAAAATGGGCATTTTTAAAGAATGGATGGGCCGGGCGCGGTGGCTCACGCCTGTAATCCCAGCACTTTGGGAGGCCGAGGTGGGCGGATCACGAGGTCAGGAGATCGAGACCATCTTGGCTAACACAGTGAAACCCCATCTCTACTAACAATACAAAAAATTAGCCGGGCGTGATGGCGGGCGCCTGTAGTCCCAGCTACTTGGGAGGCTGAGGCAGGAGAATGGCATGAACCTGGGAGGCAGAGCTTGCCGAGATTGTGCCACTGCACTCCAGCCTGGGCGACAGAGCGAGACTTCGACTCAAAAAAAAAAAAAAAAAAAAAAAAGAATGGATGGGAATAATCAATTAGATAATTTTGTGAAAGTACCTGAGACAGTGCCATGAAGGTAAAAACGTCTCTTGCTTGTGAACACAATCCAAGGGCATTACCCAGGGGCTCACACATAGAAGGTGCTTGACAAATATCTGCAAGAGGGGTTGAATGAATGAGTGAATGAATCAATGAATAAAAAATATGCTGAGGAGTAAGCAATAATGATGAATCTAACGTGTGGCAATATATAATTTCTTCTTTCAAATATCTCGTGATAAAATCAAATTCTATCAAGAGAATAAAAAGATATGCCATGGACCAGGAGACAATAACCACGGAACACATATCTGTTAAGGGACTGTTGTCCAAAATATACAGAGAACTCTGAAAACTCAGTCAGAAGAAAACAAACCACCAATTAAAGAATGGGGCAAAGACGTTACCATACACCTCACCAAAGAAGATACACAAATGGAAAATAAGTATATGAAAAGATATTCCTGCCGGGCACGGTGGCTCACGCCTGTAATCCCAGCACTTTGGGAGGCCGAGGCGGGCGGATCATGAGGCTAGGAGATCAAGACCATCCTGACTAACACGGTGAAACCCCATCTCTACTAAATATACAAAAAATTATCCCGTTGTGGTGGCGGCACCTGTAGTCCCAGCTACTCGGGAGGCTGAGGCAGGAGAATGGCTTGAACCCGGGAGGCGGAGCTTATAGTGAGCCGAGATAGCGCCACTGCACTCCAGCCTGGCCACACAGCGAGACTTCATCTCAACTAAAAAAAAAAAGAAAAGATGTTCTACATCATATGTCATCAGGGAAACACAAATTAAAATAACAGTGAGATACCACTACACACCTGTCAGAATGGCCAAAATCCAGAACAGTGACACCATCAAATGCTGGTGAGGATGCGGAGCAGTGGGAACACAAAATGGTGTAATTATTTTGGAAAACAGTTTGGCAGATTTTTTTTTTTTTTTTAACAAAATGAAACATACTCTTACTGTATAATCCAGTAATCATGTTCCTTAGCATTTATCCAAAGGAGCTGAAAACTTACGTCCACACAAAAACCTGCACACAAGTGTTTATAGCAGCTTTATTCATAACTGCCCAAACTTGAGAAGTAACTAAGAGGTCCTTCAGTAGGTGAATGGATAAACTATCGTACAATGGAATGATGTGTGGCAATATATAATTTCTTTGTTCAGATATATTGTTATAAAAGCAAATTATATCAACAGAATGAAAAGATAAGCTACAGACCAGGAGAAAATATTTTGTGCATCTAGACAATGTAATATTACTCATTGCTAAAAAGAAATGAGCTATTAGGCCATGAAAAAACATGGAGGAAACTTAAATGCCTATTACTAAGTGAAAGAAGCCAATCTAAAAAGACTACATGCTGTATGATTCCAACTATACGACATTCTGGAAAAGGCAAAACTATGGCGATAGTGAAAAATTCAATGGCAGCTGGGCACAGTGTCTCATGCCTGTAATCCCAGCACTTTGGGAGGCCAAGGTGGGCGGATTGCCTGAGGTCAGGAGTTCAAGACCAGCCTGGCCAACATGGTGAAACACTGTCTCTACTAAAAATACAAAAATTAGCTGGACGTGGTGGCAAGCGCCTGTAGTCCCATCTACTCGGGAGGCTGAGGCATGAGAATCTCTTGAACCTGGGAGATGGAGGTTGCAGTAAACTAATATTGTGCCTCTGCATGCCGGTCTGGGGGATAGAGCGAGACTCTGTCTCCAAAAAAAAAAGTTCAGTGGCCACTGGGTGTTAGGGAAAAGAGAAGGATGAATAGGCAGAGCACAGAGAATTTTCAGGAAAGTGACACTATTCTGTAAGCTACTATAATGGTGAATATATGTCATTGTACGTTTTTCCAAACCCACAGAATGTACAACACCAAGAGTGAACCCTAATGTAAAAACATTTTTATTCAAAAAGTCAAATTATAGCTATAGCTATAACTAAAATGCATTCATATTGTGTTCTAGGTTATTCAAGGATAAACTCCCCCATTTCTGGGTTATCTGGGTTTTTTATAGCTTTATCTCCAGCTCCATAACTCTGATTCTAGTATTATTTCCCTTTGTCTTTCATTTTCAGTTTTCAGTAGTGTAATATGATGTTCCTACATGTGATTTTTCTATATTTACCATTCGGGGTTCCTTGAACTTCATGAATCTGTAGGTTGATGTCGTTCATCAGTTTTGGAAAACACTGGCCATTGCTCCTCAAATATTTCTTCTATCCTAGTCTCTCTCCTTTCCAAGTATCTAATTGCCTATATATTAGACCATTTCACTGCCTCTTACATCTTTTATTTTCTTGTCTATTTTTTCCCTATTCTTCTTTTACCTGTGCTTCAATTGATCATTTTAACCTGTCTTTCAATCACAAACATGTCTTCTTTTGTGTCTAATCTGCTATTAAACTCATTTAATGGGTAAGAGCAGATTTTTCCACTCAAGAATTTTCATATTATCCTCTTTTATAGATTCCAAGTCCCGGTAAAAATACCCATCTTTTTTTTTTCTATTGTCTTGTACATATTAATCATAGTTTTTTTTAAAGCCTTTGTCTTTTATGCCCAATATCTGGATTACCTGTGGGTCTGTTTCTATTGCCTATTTTTTCTCTTAGTTTTCAATCATATGGTACTTTATATGGGGCTTGTAATAGCTGTGTCATTTTATGAGACCAATCCTGTTAGATAAATCCTTAAGAGAGCTCCAGATATTTATGATATGTTCACAAGGCAGATGCTTCTTCCCCAATTGACAAAGATATCTACTTATAAACAAATATCTAAAGAGACAAACATCACTCTCTGGTTTACACCATTTGGGGTTCTTGAGACTCAGGGATTTCTAGCATTCAATATTCATTCAACAAGTACTTGAGATCCTATTTTGTGCCAGCACTGTTCTAGTGCTGGGGATTTTTGGTGATCAAGGTAAGGTCTCTGTCCACTGGAATTTGCATTTCACTGAGGAAAGACACAAAAAATAAACAGTAAGAAAATGAACAGCTAATCATGAGTGCTGTGCTGATAATTAAAATAGAATGACCTGATAAGAAGTAATGTGGTGACTACTTCACATTGAATGGTTAGGGAAGGATTATTTCGGGGAAGGTGACTCCAAAGATGATAATTTAATGACAAGAAGGAACTAGCCAAGTGATTATGGAAAAAGCAGTTGAGGCAGAAGAAAGAACTAGTGCAAGATCCTAAGAGAGGAATGAGATTGACACGTTCAAGAAAAGGAAAGAAGGTCAGCGTTACAGGAGTGAAGAGGTTGAGAGTCAAAGAACTGAGTCAGACAGGAATCCTATCATGTGGGGCTTTATATGTCAGAGTAAGGAGTTCAGATTTATCCTAAGTGTGATAAGAAGCCACTTAAGGAATTTAAGCAGGAGGGGAACAGGATCTGCTTTCTATTTTGAAAAAAGTAGTTTTCAGAAGAGCAAGATTGGAAGCTGACAAACAAGTTAGGTGCTAACTGTACTGGTCCAGGAGAAGAATGAGATGAGATTACCCTCATCCAAGCAGTGGAGATGAACACCTAGAAATGGAAATCATTGGCATGTAGATGCTATTTGCAGATGTCTTGGGACTAAATGAGACTCCTGTATTTCTTACCCAAGTCAGTGTATAGAAACATGATATCCTGGAACTGGAAGAGACATTAAAGATCCTTTAGGCTGGCTGGGCCCCATGGCTCACACCTGTAATGCCAGCACTTTGGGAGGCTAAGGCAGACGGATCACGAGATCAGGAGTTCAAGACCAGCCTGACCAATATGGTGAAACCGCATCTCTACCAAAAATACAAAAATTAGCCAGGCGTGGTGGCGTTCGCCTGTAATCTCAGCTGCTCGGGAGGTTGAGGCAGGAGAATTGCTTGAAGCCGGGAGGGGGAGGTTGCAGTGAGCCAAGATCACACCACTGCACTCCAGCCTGGGCAACAGAGCAAGACTCCATCTTAAAAAACAAAACAAACAAACAAACAAGATTCTTTAGGCCAATCCCATTGTTTTATAAGTAGGGGAATTGAGGCCTAGTGAGGTTAAGTGCTTTCTGCACAGTCATATAGTTCATCAGAATCTAGGATTTCCTTACTTAGTTCAGTGCATTTTTATTACCTTCTGCTTCTGAAAGAGTACAACTTAGCTTCAAAGTTATGGTAAATATTTGTTGAAAGAAATAATTATACTCTGTGCAATATTGGATTTTAAATGATCAAAAAATTAAAAAAAAAAAGAAGAAATCACAAATGCATTGTTTAAAAATATTTCACTATCAATCAGAATTCAAATAAAGATGCAGCTTCGTTGGCAGACTAGTTGGCTCAGTGAAAAATGAATGAGCAGAAACATTTTTATCCAAATTATTGTAGCTGATGCAACCTTCTTTTTAAAAGAGTGTTTTAAATTAAAAGACCAATCATTTCTTCATCATCTAGAGGGGGAAGAATCTTGTAATGTAAAATCCCATTTGCTGAGTTGTTAGATAGGACAGTAAAATTCCCCAGACCTGGGTTTACACACACACACACACACGCACACACATTTACAATTGTATTGCATAGACAGCAAGTGTGTGTCTCGCTGCTACCAAAGCAATACAAAAGGAAGCTGAGAGAGTCAAGGGAAAACCGTGTCCACGTTGTGTTGACACAGTTAGAGTAAAGTGAAAGAGTCAAAGGTTGAAACCGATACTAAGAACTACTATCAGATTTAGCAGAAAAGAGCTCATCTAGGTACTGCAGATAAAATAATATGCCAATAACTGATCGATCATTCCTTTTATGAAAGTACCACTGAGTTGTTTGTGAAACCCTCAGTAGCTTTAAAAGATACTCCAAATATCATATCCCAGATATTGTTCCACCTGTCTTTTCTGAAAAAGAGGCAACAACTGCACCTTTCTCCAGTGCCTGTGTCTGGTAAACTCTTGGCAACAACATTATAGACGATCACAAGGACTATTTAACCTCTTGGAGCCTCTATTTCCTGATCAGTAAAATGAAGCAGGTGATCACTTGGGAATCCCCTGGAGTCTTTGAAATCATCATTCTAAGCTTTGTCAAAGCCAAAATCAATAAAAAGAAGAAAATGAGTTTTAAGATAACGCAAGACTAGCTTTATTTTTTTTTCTGTGCTTGGGCAGAGCTGTGACCAGCCACCTGGAACATCATATTGGATTTTGACTCCCTTTCTTTCTGCCCCAAATTAAAGTACCTTTTCTTTGGTATTTCATTGAATCTTTAAAGTCGTCAATAGTACACACCATTTTGTAAATAAAGTTGTCTCATCTGATAACTACAAAATATAAATCTATCTTTCAGACACGATCTCAGATGAATCCTTCTATGCAAATGGAAATGACTGTTTTCAATGTATTATTAAGAGATGGTAGATAACTAGTCTAATGCAAAGACTTGATCTAGTGTAAGGTCAGTAGACAAAAGGCCATCTATGAAAACCAAGGGTTGTACCCTTTTAGTAAGGGGAACTTTGTCTCCTGTTGGCCTAAAACCAGTTTGTGAGGTCTTTGCAGGAGCCAATGCCACACCAGTGAATGTCAATAGATGAGTAGAAGAAGTCTTCAGCTTGCTGATTGCCCACTCAAGACCAAGGCCTCTCTTCCTGCATCTTCCTTAGTTTAGCAAATTCTCTATATTTGGGGAAAAAGAAATCACCTCCACATCAATCTTGATTCCCTCTATTGCCAATAAATGTTGACCCCATTTAAAGTCAACTCAAGTTTGACACATGTTATGGTAAGGAGCTTCTATATTTTCCAGGATTTTAGGATTTTGCTGTTAGAACAGAAAACAGTCCTCATATTATTGTTAGTTTTTCTTTTAACAACTATAATTACTTTATTATTGTACCCCCAGCACCTAGCACAGTGCCTGATAGGTAGTAAGCACACAGTCTTTGTTGAAAGCTGAGCAAATGAATGAATGAACAGACCTCCTTGTAGTCTGGTGAGAAACAATATGTGACTTGAAGGTGGGGAGTAGAACTATATTTACAGTTCCCTTAAAAATTTCCCCACTGGTTAGTGCTCTTATTATTAAAATAGTTCCCTCTCCATCCACAAGGTAGGTTCCAGGAACTCCCCTTCTTTCTCCCGTGTTTTGGGGCTTTTAAAAATCTTCTTGGCCAGGTGCGGTGGCTCAGGCCTTTAATCCCAGCACTTTGGGAGGCCGAGGCAGGCGGATCCCATGAGGTCAGGAGTTGGCGACCAGCCTGACCAATATGGAAAAACCCTATCTCTACTAAAAATACAAAATTAGCCGGGCGTGGCGCTACACACCTGTAATCCCAGCTGCTTGGAAGGCTGAGGCAGGAGAATCACTTGAACCCGGGAGTTGGAAGTTGTGGTGAGCTGAGATCACGCCATTGCAATCCAGCCTGGGCAACAAGAGCAAAACTCCGTCTCAAAAAAAAAAAAAAAAAAAAAAAAAAAATCTTCTCATAGTTGGCCCTCCAAAGCTACCACTTTATCTTACCTTTTCTTTGTCACAATCTTTCTTTTGACTCTCCTCTTTTCTCTCTACTCACAGCTTTAGACTTGGTACTTCAAACTGTTTGAGGGATTTCCCACCTTCATCCAAGCAGGTATTTTATGAACATTATCTCATTAATTATTTTCTCCATTTTATAAGTAAATAAAATTCGACTATGAGATGTGCCACAGGAAGTAGAAAAGAATAGGAAGTAGCTGTGCAGTGGCTGATGCCTATAATCTTAGCACTTTGGGAGGCCAGGATGGGAGTCTCTCTTGAGTTCAAGACCAGCCTGGAAAATATAGCTAGGCCCTGTCTCCATAACAAAACAAAACAAAACAAAACAAAATTGGTCAGGCACAGTGGCACATGCCTGTAGTCCCAGCTATTCAGGAGGCAGAGGCTGAGGCTGGTGTGAGCCCAGCGAGGATCACACCACTGAACTCCAGCCTGGGTGACAAAGCTGGGTGACAAAGCCTGTCTCTAAGTAAGTAAATAAAATAAAAGAGTAGAAAGCAAAATGATCAGTTTTGCTCCAAAGCCTGTCTTCTGTCCATTTCACCTTATCACCTCGATTATCCAGAAGCCCCCTAAAGTAAATTACATCCTCACCTCTTCTCAGATTCCACCTGAGACTACTGAACATGGTACAACCTTGATGACTCAAAGATGTAATGAGAAACATGATTTCTAGGGTAATGGAGATGACTACAGTATGTAGGACTAGTTGACCAAACACAAAATGATACTTAGATGCTATAATTTTTGAATCTTTGTGTCTGGCTCTTTTTCTTTTTCCATTATCTCCTTCATTGCCAGCCATCTTGTCAATTTCTAGAAAGTTCTTGATCTCCTTTGAATTAGTTGTTTCTAATCTGTGGGCTAAGAAACCAGCTAACCAGATTTATTAGGATCGTGTCTAAAATGGGAGAAGACGGTTGCTGAATGACAAAGTAAGAAGATGGAAATAAAGTACATGAATAAAGAGCTTAGTGCATGAGCTCTATGGCATTTATTCTAACTTTTCAGGGCCCTTTTTCTTTGAACTGTGTTCTCTATGGCTGAGATTGTTGGAAAAGTGACCTCTGGGTAGGTGAGTTATTACTGCAAAAAGGCATTGTTTCCCTTCAAATGAATAAGAATGGCAGCTAATACTGTATTCTGTTTTCTTTGTTGAACGAATTCTCTGTTTAAAAATAAGGGTAACAGAAAACCAACAATAAAAAAAAGGTAGAGCAAGATATACTCTAGGAAAGAAGACCTAAAGTGAGTCACATTATATGAATAGCTAAGTTGATAGGAAAATAAATGTTGTTTTGCTTATAACACTGAAAAGTCAATAAGCAGCAAATGAACTTTGCAGCAGCCGGGCCGATATTCATTCAGATGCCCTTCGTAATTAAAAAACAACGCCCAAACAAAACAAAGCAAGAGCAGTAAACACAATGCCTACCAGGGCCCCATCTGCAGGTGCGCAAATTGGTGTACAAATACATTTGTAAAACTTATTCATGAGACATCAATAGCTTATTAATGAAGAGAATAGGGGAGGGGTTCCTTTATTCAGAGTGGGTCTGCAGTTTAAATTATAGTAAGGAATTTGAAATGGAAACTGCTGGTAAAAATATTTAGAACACCAACATGGCAGAAAACAAAAAACAAAACAAAACAAAAAACCATAGAGCCTCAGATCTTTATAGTCTTGATAATTGTTCAATAAAGATTTAGTGGCTTTCATCTGGTTGTAACACTGCCCATTCTTCATCTGCCTTATGACAAATACATCTCCTTTACCTTTGCCCTTCAGAGCTTCTTTTTTTTTGAGACGGAGTCTCGCTCTGTTGCCCAGGCTGGAGTGCAGAGGCGCGATCTCGGTTCACTGCAAGCTCCGCCTCCTGTGTTCACACCATTCTCCTGCCTCAGCCTCCTGAGTAGCTGGGACTACAGGTGTCCACCACCATACCCATCTAATTTTTTTGTATTTTTATTAGAGACGGGGTTTCACTGTGTTAGCCAGGATGGTCTCGATCTCCTGACCTCATGATCCACCCGCCTCCGCCTCCCAAAGTGCTGGGATTACAGTCGTGAGCCACCACACCCGGCACAGAGCTTCTTAAGACTATCTTCAGGCACCCATGAAGGATAAAGAATATTTTATTGATGAATATAAACACCTTTGATATTTTAACCACTATCTTGGACTCTAACCCTAGTTTGTGTGCCAGAGATTCTAAGTCGGCTTTTTCTTGTGTGCCAGCTCCTATCATTTAATTGTGCCTTCCAGAGTGTTATGTTGAGAAAGTTTCTGAACTCACATTTGTGTTCAACAGGAAGAAATGTAGTGGTTGATTGATGATGTCTGCCATTGGCAAGATAGAGGTGATGACAATATGTATGCCAAAAAATTACCATCCCTGTCCTAGATCCTGCCTACAGTGATTTGAGAGACACCTGGTTCCTGTTGAATTTCTTTCTTTGGCACTGGCTCAGTTCCGTTTATCCAATTCCTACTTGTGGGATATCCAAGCATTTTGTTTCTGCATTGAAAGAGTATGAAGTATATATGGATTTATTTGTTGGTTATGTGGTGGGTAAATTATATAAATTATGAAAATAATTTAAGGTGGTTGAAGAGAATTTAACACACATATGTTTTCAAATATGACCAACACAAACACACACTATGAGAGAACAAAAAATGATGTCCCAATAAAAGTTTTCTCAATTTCTCAACCTAGCTCCTGATAGAGTCAGAATCCCTTTTGTGTGAAAATTTTTTAAAAATTAAAGAGAGCGGCTGGGCACGGTGGCTCACACCTGTAATCCCAGCACTTTGGGAGGCCAAACTCCTGAGGTCAGGAGTTTGAGGCCAGCCTGGCCAAGGTGGTGAAGCCCCATCTCTACTAAAAATATAAAAATTAGCCCGGCATAGTGGCATGCGCCTGTAATCCCAGATACTTGGGAGGCTGAGGCAGGAGAATCACTTGAACCTGGGAGCTGGAGGTTGCAGTGAGCTGAGATTGCGCCATTGCACTCCAGCCTGGCGACAGAGCAAGACTCCATTTCAAAATAATAATAATAATAATAATAATAATAATAATAATAATGACAGCAATTTTTTAACCAGATTATAGAATGAAAAAGATTAATACATTGATCAACAGGAAATGCTATGATTTATGTTATAGCAGCAATTTATTTATATAATTTTATAAACTTGAATATACATTTGACTGAGAAGTAAATGGAAGCAGGGTAGCTCTTTAGGAGAAATCAGAAGAGGAATAAAAGGAAGAAGAAATGTTACATTCAGATATCCAGTCATTCAAGGAGTGTTGGGCTCCTGCCCTCAAGGAGCTTGCAGTCTAATTTAGGTTGGTGCATACATGTACCTAGGCCATGTGTTTAGAGAACTACCAGCTAGTGGATGCTGGCTTTTTCTGGTACGAAAATCAGTCAGGCATATACCATGATCTCATCTATGCTCTAGTAAGTAGAAGTTCCTCCAGAAGCCTAGCAGGCTATTCTTAATATCTACTATCAGTGCATCTTTTGAAAGTAAAAAAAGTACAAAATAACTACATAAGTGTACACGTATTTAAGCAAATTAATTTCTTCAGAAGGTCTCTCTCTTACTTACCTTTGTACAACCTATGCAATGACTAAAGTGTAATGATAGTTGAATGAGGACATGAAAATAAATTTAAAAGAATGTAGAAAACCATCACCTTTCCCTTGACTTTTGGCCTGCACTGTGCAGTACAATAGCCACTGGCTACTTGTGTCTGTTAAATGCTTGAAATGTGGCTAGTCTGAATCAAGGTGTGTTGCAACTATAAAATGCACCCTGGATTTTGAAGACTTAGAATAAAAAAAGTAAAATATACCATTACTAATTTTGTCTATTGATTTTATGTTGAAATGATGATTTTTTGATACATTGTATTAAATAAGAGATCTTACTAACATTAATTTCACCTGTTTCTTTTTATGTTTTTAGTGTGGCTTCTAGAAAATTTAAAATCATGTGCCCTCAATTTTCTTGGCCAGGTGTGGTGGCTCATGCCTGTAATCCGAGTGCTCTGGGAGGCTGAGGTGGAAGGATTGCTTGAGCCCAAGAGTTTGATAGCTAGACCTTGCTTCTACCAAAAAAAATTTTAAAATTAGCTGGGGATGGTGGCACATACTTGTAGTCCCAGCAACTTGGGAGGCTGAGGCAGGAGGATTGTTTGAGACCAGGAATTCGAGATTACAGTAATCTGTGATCAGGCCACTGCACACCAGCTGGAGTGAAAGTGAGACCCTGGTTCTAAAAAGATTTTTTAATAAAAAACTAGAATTTCCTAAGTGGCTTGTACTATGTTTCTATAAAATAGTGCTGCTACAGGCAATTCTTTCCTTAAAACATTCAAGATGGTTGGTGGTGTGGTTTATTTGTGAAGATTCAGAGACAGGTAAACAGTTTATGTTCATTTATTCTTTGAGTCCGGAAAATTATTCCTCTATCTATCTGAAAGGACAAAAATGTCATGAGTGTCTATAGCAGGCAGGTCACAAACTTTTCCTCTACAGGGACAGCGAGTAAGTATCTTAGGTTTTGAAGATTAAATGACCTCTGTTGCAACTATTCAACTCGTTCATATAGTGTGAAAGCAGCCACTGACAACACCTAAGAGTGTGACTGTGTTCCAATCAAACTTTATTTATAAAATCAGGCAGCCTTGCAATTAAGCACTAGGAATTTCTCAGTACATAATCATACTGGCATGACAGAAATACACCAAAAGATAAGAGGATTTGACACAAGTGGTCAAATCCTGTTCAAAAACACACATTGTCATATTTGCCAATTATGGGACTAATTTGGCATAAGGGGAACACAGCCTAAAATCATGAAAGTCTGCATTAAAGATGATTTTAAAACAAAATAATTTTAAAAGTTTATGCATACTGCATTTAGTGTACTGCCCCATATACTAATTCACTATAAAGCTATTTGTCTCTAAAACGATTTAATATTTGTAATTTTAAAGGAAAAACAAATATGTCCATACACAATCCATTGCAATCTATCCTAATGTCTGTTTTCCCCATGGTCTGAGGAGATCATGAGCTCTCAGCCAATGAGAGAGAAGGATACAGACTATGCTCTATCCTCCTATCCAGTGAGTATTACTGTACTATACGGCATACACTCTCAACCACCAATGAGCTCTTTGCTGTGTTACTTAAATAGATTTTGTAACATGTTGTTTAATTTGTGGTGGTGACCTCTCTTTTAGACGCTTATCTTGTGATCTGGTTAATAGTTTTGAACCATTAACGACTAACGAAAGTACACATGTGATAAGACTAGACGTGATTTCAAAGGAAGAATATCATAAGGGATTTTAAAAGTAAGTTTTAATGGCTAGGTGTGGTGGCTGGAGCCCATAATCCTGGCACTTCGGGAGGCCGAGGCAAGAGGATTGCTTGAGCCCAGGAGTTTGAGACTAGCCTGGGCAACATGGTGAGACCCTCTCCCTATTAAAATACACACATACATAAAAGCACAAAAAGTTTTATGATCGTTTGAGGCATCCTCATGGACAGCATGGACATAGTTGAGAAATAAGAGTGAAAGTCAGCGAATGCCTGGGATTGGTAGGACTTGTTGGGCGTTGGGAAAGGCATCATGAGCACCTCTGCAGCCCAGCATGGGGAGAAACCACAGTGGGAAGCTTCTGCCCTTTCTGGGGTTTTGGAAATAGACACAAGATTGGTAATACAGCAATGTGGGATGCTAGGCACACAACCCCACGGGGATGGGGCTTTAATAGGCTCCTACAGTACTGGTTTGAGTAGTGGTCCCATTTCTGGAAATGCACGTCCCCCAATAAGTTTATGTGCAGTATAATAATTCGAACTGATTTTTTTCCAGTTTGTTTTGACAAACAGGATATCTTTGGACCTGCTTTAATAAGTCTTTTAAAATGTAATGTAATGTTCATGTTTCATTCATTATATATTCAACCATGTAAATATCTTGAAAACAGTTTATTTTCTAAAGTAGGTTTAATCTTTTCCTCCAAAATATTTTTAAACCATTAATTTCCATGACAAACCCTGGAATACAAAAGTAATCTCTGAGCTGATCTCTGACCACATCATGACAAGTTCTAAATCGGCACCATCTAAATTAGAGCACCCACCAGCTAAACAGCAGTATCTGTCATTAATCTCTTTGTAAACTTATTTTTCTGTTCAAAAAGAGATATTAAAATTGTGCTTGTAAGTTAGGGTTTAAAATTGGAAAGGGATATATGATTCCTTTAAAGAAGATAGTCTGCTTCAGAAAGCCGTTTGTATTCCATTCTGGGTTAGAGATGGTTACCAAGGAGACCGCTCAACTTCATCAGTAGGCTTCTAGGATTGGGAATCTAGTGGGCTCTCAGGAAATATTTGTAGAAAGAAAAAGAAAGAGAAAGAAAAAAGGAAGAATGAGAGGAAGGGAGGGAGGACAGGCTTTCTCCTATTAGAAAACAACACTGCGATGGTTCATTTTATGTATCAACTTGGCTAGACCACGGTACCCAGGTATTTGGTCAAAAATTATTCTAGATGTTTCTGTGAAGGTAGTATTTTTAAAGATAAAATTAACATTTAAATCAGTAGACTTAAGAAGAGGGAATTCTGGCCGGGCGCGGTGGCTCAAGCCTGTAATCCCAGCACTTTGGGAGGCCGAGACGGGCAGATCACAAGGTCAGGAGATCGAGACCATCCTGGCTAACACGGTGAAACCCCTTCTCTACTAAAAAATACAAAAAAAAACTAGCCGGGCGAGGTGGCGGGCGCCTGTAGTCCCAGGTACTGAGGAGGCTGAGGCGGGAGAATGGCGTAAACCCGGGAGACGGAGCTTGCAGTAAGCTGAGATCCGGCCACTGCACCCCAGCCTGGGCGACAGAGCAAGACTCCGTCTCAAAAAAAAAAAAAAAAAAAAGAAGAGGGAATTCTGCAAGCAGACTGCCTTTGGAGTCTCACTGCAGCAACAACTGTTTCCTGGGCCCTCACTCCTGCTACACAACCTTCTCTCGCCAACCTGCAGCTTTGGCCTCGCAGGGCATTTCCAAGAAAGAGAAAACTCAAACCTGGATTATAATTGTTCCGTGAGATACACAGGCACCACTGAAAGTAGACAGCTTCAGCACGACAGCCCCTGTTGGGGGCATCCCTGAAGGACAGTGGCGAAGGGAAATCCCCCACCGTGGGCAGAACTTCGGCCAGTGCACCTGGTTGTTCATTTTGCTTAGAAGGAGAAATGGCCACATACGCAATCATATACCAACTCGTGAGCTATAGCCAATGGTTTGGTTGGACGGTCAGGGACTTGGAAGGAGCGTGTTCGGAAAATCGATGACAAGGAAGTCTGGGGAAGAGACGTGTGGATAGACCTGAATGGATGAAATATGTGAATATGAAATGGATCTGAATGAATGAAATATGTGAAGATATTTGTGTCCCGTGTGAATTCTCACTAAAGGGTGACCTCAGCAGAGGAGAACTTAGGTAATCAAGTGGATAAGATGACCCATTTTAGTTTTGTTTTTAATTTTTAAAAAAACTAGTCAAATGCAGTAGTGAGAAGAGGGGAAAAAGTGGAACAAGGAATTCTACCTGTAACTGATGGTGCACAATCCATTGAGATAACTCACTATCTTTGGGCCAGCCAAGAGGACCCATGCCGTGAATACCACCAGTCAGCCTCTTTCCCCAGCCACCTCTGTCATCGCCCAGTGGACTAATGAACAAAGCGGTCACAGCTAGTACCCTATAGTCCTAGCTACTTGGGAGGCTGAGTTGGGAGGATCACTTGAGTCCAAGAATTTGAGGTTGCAGTGAGCTGTGATCGCGTCACTGTACTTCAATCTGGGTGACAGAGCGAGGCTATCTCAAAAGTAAAAAGTTAAATTCTAAAAACGACTGAGCTCTTCCAAGGAAGAGGGAATTGTGCCTCCAGACTGCTTTTGGACTCAAGTTGCAACATGGACTCTTCCCTGGGTCTGTAGTATGTAGGTATACCCAGCAGATTCTGAATCTGACAGCCTCCACAATCACTTGATCCAATTCCTTAAAATCTCAATCTCTTCTCTCTCTCGTGTGTGTGTACATGTCTGTACATATATTTTTATATATATATATGTCAGACACATACATGCTGTAGTTCTCTTTCTCTGGAGAATCCTAAAACAAGCATAATATAAAGTCATATTGTGGTGCTGATATAAACTCACTATATATGTCTATAAGGGCTTTCTGTGGCAGGGCACAGTGGCTCACGCTTGTAATCCCAGCACTTTGGGAGGCCGAGATGGGCGGATCACAAGGTCAAGACATAGAGACCATCCTGGCCAACATGGTAAAAGCCCGTCTCTACTAAAAATATAAAAAATTAGCCGGGCATGGTAGCATGCGCCTGTAGTCTCAGCTACTCAGGAGGCTGAGGCAACAGAAGTGCTTGAACCCAGGAGGTGGAAGTTGCAGTGAGCCGAGATCATGCCACTGCACTCCAGCCTGGTGACAGAGCAAGACTCTGTCTCAAAAAAAAAGTACTTTCTGTAATGATTACTGTTATATAGAAAGATAGATGGTGTGACACAAAGCTGGAAGACAAGCGAGGTTCCTGGTGAACGCAGCAGTAAATAGCCAGAGGTGATGCTCTCCTGGTAAGAACATTCCAACCCCCTACTGAAGAAAATTCAGGATGGGTCTTTGATTTTTAAGCAAAGCGGAGATGAGCCTGATAGTCTCAGCCTTGCAGTGGGTAGGTGAGAGCAGTGGAGCCATCTGTCCTGGAAAGTCCATTTGTTTAATGAATCCCACCAGCCATACAAGCAGATCTAATCCTAGGGGCTCTGAAAGCCAGGAGCTTTGGGGAAAGTTACAGTGCTGGCCAGACAGCAGTCAGGGGCTGTAATTAGAAGTATAATGATTCCAATGCTGAAACAGTTTTTTCTACAAAGCTTTAAGAAAAAACAAAGATTAAACAATGACTGATAAGATTTAAGAATGGGTGAAAATGTAGCAAATGTACTTAGGCGTATATTTTCTTTAGTAATTTACTCGGTCGGGCTGTCTTCTTTGCTTTTTAATGTTTGTTATCTGTTTTAATAAAGAGATCTCTCCTTTGTAAAGGAAATTATAATTAGGCTGTAAAATAAGTTAATCTTTCAGCTAATCATACCTTTGGGAGATCCGGGTGTTTTAGACTGTAAAGCTCTAATGTAAGAATCGTCACTTACTTAGTGGCCACTACCCTAATCATATGCAAATACTAAGAGGAACTAAATAATCTCTTGAGTGCTGAGCTTACAAACTCAACCCCAGTAAAGAGAAAAAAATATCAGAGGCCCAAAACAATATTAAAATTTCCATATGCGTGTGAACCTCAAACGCAGTACAGTCTCCTGACACTGTCAAACATCAATAATAATTATAACAAAGTGGCATTCTAGGCACCCAATCAATGGTTTTGAATTTTTTCAAGATGAGAACTCCCTTATGATATTTTCAACTTTCAGTATCCCGTTTAGAGTGGCAGTTGTATTTTAGTATCTGATGCAAAAATAATGAGAGAGCATTACTAAGAATTTGAAAGCGGTGGCCAGGCGCAGTGGCTCACACCTATAATCCCAGTACTTTGGGAAGCCGAGGGGGGCGGATCACTTGAAGTCAGGAGTTGGAGACCAGCCTGGCCAACATGGCAAAACCCTGTCTCTACTAAAAATACAAAAATTAGCTGGGCATGGTGGCGGGCACCCGTAGCTCCAGCTATTCTGGAGGCTGAGGCACAGGAATCGTTTGAGCCCGGGAGGTGGAGGTTGCAGTGAGCTGAGATCATGCCATTGCACTCCAGCCTGGGTGACACAGCAAGACCCTGTCTCAAAAAAAAAAAAAAAAAATTGGAAGTTATTATTTTAAATGAATGTATAAAATATTACTCATAAAAACTGTGTGTGTTGAAAATAGTAGTTCACATGTATATGAGCTCCATGATTTATTTTGTCTAGGTGTGTACATAGAGTCATAAGTCCTTTGCATAATTCCTTGGCAGCCTCAGAGCTCTTTAGCCTCTGGTTTAGATAATGGGGTGTGAAGCCTCTCAACAACCTAAATGTCTTTAAGGAGCCTGCATGTTAGAGCAAACACAAGGTCATCCCTCTGGATGCCATGGCTAGCCAGTGTCTCATACTTTGTCATGATTTATCACGACTTACTGTGGCCCCCACTGACACCGTAGCTTCCTAACTGTCTCACTGCCTCCGCTCACCTCCACTCCTTCTCCCAATTCTAATTCACCCTCCATATCACGGCCAGAGCCACCTTTCTAAACATCTAGATGTGCCCACGCCACTTCCCCACTCAAACCTATTCATGGCTCTTCATCACCAAAAGCAGCCTTCTCAGATTTGAGCACGTGTCAGACTCCTTTGGAAGACTGTTAAAACACACATAATGGGGCTCCATTCCCACAGTTTCTGACTCAGTAAGTCTTGGGTGGGGACTAATGATTTGCCTTTCCAACAGGTTTGCAGGTGATGGTTGTGGTGCTGGTCCAGGGGCCCCACTTTGAGAACCACTGCCCTAGGGTATAAAACCCAGACTTCTTAGTATAACGAAGCATGTCCTTCCTCGTCTGGACTCTGACATTTCTCAAATTTTGTCTGCTACCTGGTTTGCTCTTTACCCCTTATCCACTTGTCAATTTCTACTCTTCTTAAGCTTAAGCATCATCTCCCTCTCAGAGGGCCCTCCAGGCAAAATTAATTGATTCATCTTTCATGTTCCCATTGACTTGGTTCACATCTTCATCTTGTAGCATGCATCATATCTCTTTGCACTCATTATCTTACATACGTCTGCCTCACCCACTAGATTGAGGGCTCCATAAGGACAAGGTTCTAGTCGTTCATCTTAGCGTTCCCAGCACTAGAACACAGTAGGTGCTTAATAAGCATTTCTGCATGCTTTTGAACCAGTACAAATAGCAAACACAAAACCTTTTGAAGACACGTTCTCTAGGGCAGTTAGAAACCCCGTACCCTGTTGCCTCACATCCTTAGATTAGATTGTTGACAGAGTTCAAGATTCAAGAGTTCAAATGCTGCTTACAGCAAAGAAAGTAATGTGCTAACACCCTGCAGCTGTTTGTGATCCTGATTAAAAAGGACACATGTGGCCGGGTGCGGTGGCTCACACCTGTAATCCCAGCACTTTGGAAGGCAGAGGGGGCGGATTGCCTGAGCTCAGGAGTTCAAGACCAGCCTGGGCAACATGTTGAAACGCCATCTCTACTAAAAATACAAAAAATTAGCTGGGTGTGGTAGTGCATGCCTGAAATCCCAGCTGCTCAGGAGGCTGAGGCACAAGAATCGCTTGAACCTGGGAAGCAGAGGTTGCAGTGAGCCGAGATCGCACCATTGTACTCCAGCCTGGGTGACAGAGCGAGATTCTGTCTCCAAAAAAAAAAAAAAAAAAAAGGGACACATGTACATATATATGTCATGCATGCAAATAAAATTAAGAAACATGTGAAATTTTTACTGGAATCTAAGACTAACTAGACTGACAGCAGACCAAAAACTTGTGTTTGTCTCTGAAGTTATGTGTGGTTCAATGAAAATCAGATGGTTTCACCTTCATCCCAGCAACACAGCACTAAAGCAAGGGCAACAACGATGTTTCAGTGGTCCTTTCCTTAGGCCTTTTACAAACCCTGTTGAAGACTTCCCAACAACACAATAACTGGAGGAAGGCCATGAGAGATGGTGGCAGGGGGTTAAATGTTTGAGAGTGTGCAAGGTCCAAGAGGTAAAGAGAAAAAAAAATAGCGCTTACAAGAACATTCAATGTGGCTGCAAATACAAAGTGGATGATATTGTGTACTGGGTCTATTTTTTTTTTTTTTTTTTTTTTTGAGACGGAGTTTCACTCTTGTTGCCCAGGCTGGAGTGCAGTGGCGCGATCTTGACTCACTGCAACCTCCGCCTCCCGAGTTCAAGCGATTCTCCTGCCTCAGCCTCCCGAGTAGCTGGGATTATAGGCATGTGCCACCACGCCCGGCTAATTTTGTATTTTTAGTAGAGACGGGATTTCTCCATGTTGGTCAGGCTGGTCTCAAACTCCCGATCTCAGGTGATCTGCCCACCTCAGCCTCCCAAAGTGCTGGGATTACAGGCATGAGCCACCGTGCCCAGCATTGGGTCTTAAGATTATTGTACAGTTGCCTCTGGAGAGATAACTGCACAATTAGAAAACAGCATCTTCCAAGGTAAACAATGCTGTGTTATGTTTACAGAGTCTATCATTCTATTACTGGCTCCTACATGAGGCATATTCTGGTTAATCACATATTGACTAGTAGAAGAGTTTGCATTATAGTTCCAAGGATCGGTCTTAGGATACCTGATCTCTAACTGCCAAAACCTGTCAATTCTCATTCCCTCTCTCCCTTCCTCCCTCCCTCCTTTCCTCTCTTTTCTCTCTCTCCCTTCCTTCTGACTCCTCTGCCTTCATACATTCACATAAATTTTTAAATGTACGTATATACACACATCCTCCATTCTTCAATTACTTCTCATGACTTTCATAAATTAGTTTGTTAAATGATACTTCCTCATGCTCTGATAATAGCTACCAAATCTTGCTTAACCTTTAACGATCTGTCATCAGATCCTGTTCAACAGAACACATTCAACTTTAAAAAATGTTCTTCAGACATTTTATTCATTCATTTATTCAGTATTTAAGTGTCATAGGTACTGTGACACAACAGTGAACAAAATAAATATGAATCGTGACCTCATAGCTTTGTGGGGAGAACAGTAGGGAAATGATATGGTTTGGCTCTGTGTCCCCACCCAAATCTCATCTTGAATTGTACTCCCATAATTCCCATGTGTTGTGGGAAGGACCCGGTGGGAGGTAATTGTATCACGGGCATGATTTCCCCCATATTGTTCTCGTGGTAGTGAATAAGCCTCACAAGATCTGATGGTTTTATCAGGGGTTTCCACTTTTGCATCTCTCTCATTTTCTCTTGCTGCCACCATGTGAGAAGTGCCTTTCGCCTCCTGCCATGATTCTTAGGCCTCCCAAGCCATGTGGAATTGTAAGTCCAGTTAAACCTCTTTTTTCTTCCCAGTCTCGGGTATGTCTTTATCAGCAGCATGAAAACAGACTAACACAGTAAACAAGTAATCTCACAAGTAAATACATAATTACCAAGTACCAGTGCCTGGAAAGAAAAGTCTTCCCTATTTTTGAGTGGGGAATCTAATCTGAATGAAGGAAATATGAAAAATTTCATCACGGACCCCAATTCTTCACCCTTCCCTGTATCCAAGCCCTATGCCAGGTGATATTGCAGCCCCTCCCACAAAAGGGGTAGTGTCCTTACCTTCTAACTCTGGCTTTGGCCTTTTGACTTAATTTGACCAATAGAAGAAGGCAAAAGTGATGTTGTGCCAGTCTTGAGCCTAGCCCTCAACGGTCCAAGTGTATTTATCCCTGCCTAGTGTACTTCTGCCACTGCCATGAGAAGGACACATCCAGGAGATAGGATTTGGATCTGTGTCCCCACCAAATCTCATGTCGAATTGTAATCTCCAGTGTTGGAGGTGGGGCCTGGTGGGAGGTGATCAGATTATGGTGGTGGTTTTCTCATGAATGGTTTAGCACCATCCTCTTGGTACTGTCCTCTCAATCATGAGTAAATTTTTGTGAGATCTGGTCATTTAAAAGTGTGTGGCACCTCCCGCTTTTCTCTTTCTTGCTGCTCAAGCCATGTGACATGCTGGCTCCCCCTTCATCTTCCACCACGATTGAAGTTTCCTGTGGCCTCCCTAGAGGCCAAGCAGATGCCAGTGCCATGCTTCCTGTACAGCCTGCAGAACTGTGAGCCAATTACACCTCTTTTCTTTATAAATTACCCAGTCTCAGGTGTTTCTTTACAGCAATGCAGGAATAACCTAATACACCAGATTAGCCTGTTGGTCTTAGGGAGAGGATGAGAGACACATAGAACTGACCTGTCCCTGCTAATGTACTCTAGCCAATCCTGGGTTAAAGCACCTGTAGCCCCATCTACCCTAGAGACTGAGGTGGGAGGATAACTTGAGCCTAGGAGTTTAAGTCTAGCTTGGGCAATATAGTAGGACCTGTCTCAGGAAAAAAAAAAAAAAAAAAAAAAAAGGCAGAGCCTGCAGTCATTTCAGAGGCACATGTGTGAAACAGGCTTAAATGCAAGAACTCCAGTAATGCATGTTTTGAGCCACTGAGTTTTGGCATAGTTGGTTACACTGCAATAGCTAACTGATACAGGATACCAAGGAGTTCTTCTGTGAGAAAGTGACATTTGGACAGAGATTTAAATGTTAAGTAGGTATTAGACAGATGAAGAATGCAGGGCAGTGTGTCCTGATGGAGGGAGAGGCATGTATGAAAGACTTCAGGTGAGAAAGAACTTGGTGCACTCAAGTGACTGGAAGAAACTGTGCTTTGGAGAAGGGAATGAGCTGAAGCCAGAGAGGGAGTAGGGCTGGATCATGCGTGTTTTCCCATATAGTCTTCTTAGAGATTTTAAGATTAAGTTTCAAAAATTGAACTCAGAAGAGAGCTATTTATGAGCAAAAGCATTAAAATCAAAGGACTGTTGTCTTCATTATTATTTATCTAGAACTGTGCTGTCCGACCGGGCTTGGTGGTTCATGCCTGTAATCCCAGCACTTCGGGAGGCCGAGGCAGGCAGATCATGAGGTCTGGAGATCGAGCCCATCCTGGCTAACACAGTAAAAACCCCGTCTCTACTAAAAATACAAAACATTAGCCGAGTGTGGTGGCACGAGCCCGTAGTCCCAGCTATTCAGGAGGCTGAGGCAGGAGAATCACTTGAACCCGGGAGGCAGAAATTGTGGTGAGCCAAGACCATGCCACTGTACTCCAGCCTGGGCGACAGAGTAAGACTTTGTCTCAAAAAAAAAAAAAAAAAAAGAACTGTGCTGTCCAGTCAATAGCCAATAGCCACTATGGCTACCTAAGCTTAAATTAGTTAAAATTATTATCATTATTATTATTATTATTATTAGAGATGGAGTCTTACTCTGTCACCCAGGCTGGAGTACAGTGGATTAGTTAAAATTATTGTAATTGTTTTTATTTTTTTGAGATTTTATTTTTTTGAGATGTCGCCCAGACTGGAGTGCAGTGGCACCATCTCGGCTCACTGCAACCTCCACCTGCCAGGTTCAAGCAATTCTCCTGCCTCAGCCTCCCACGTAGCTGGGATTACAGGTGCCCACACCATACCCGGCTAACTTTTGTATTTTTAGTAGAGATAGGGTTTCACCATGTTGGCCAGGCTGGTCTTGAACTCCTGACCTCAGGTGACCCTCCTGCTTTGGCTTCCCAAAGTGCTGGGATTAAGGGTGTGAGCCACTGTGCCCGGCAATTACAATTAAATAAGATAAAAAATTCAGTTCCTCGCTTACACTAGCCTCATTTCAAATGCTCAGTAACCCCATGTGGCTAGTGGCCACCATATTGGCAAAGCAAATATAGAACATTTTCATTCTCACAGAAAGTTTTGTTGGAGAGGGCATTCGCTTCTTATTGCTGCAGCATGAATTACTACAAAGTTAGCAGATTAAAGCAACACAAATGTATTATCTCGTAGTTTCCATAGGTCAGGAATCTGGGTACAGATTAGCGAGGCCCTCTACTCAGAGTCTCACCAGGTTGAAAGCAAGGTTTGAACGGAGATCTCCTCTGAGGCTGGAGGTCCTCTTCCAATCTCAGCAGTTGTTGGTAGAATTCATTTCCTTGCATCTGTGTGGCCAAGCGACAGCTTAATGCTCCCAGAGGCCACTCTCAGGTCCTCACCATGAGACCTCCTCTTCTCACAACATGAAAGCTTGCTTCTTTCTTCCAGAGGCCAGCAGCATATATTCTCTCTGACCTTCAGTTTCTTTTAAAGGGCTTGCTTGATTCCACCAGGCCCACCCAGGATAGAGCTCCCTTTTAATTAACTCCAAGTCAACTGATGAGTAGCCTAGTCAAGGGAGTGACATCTCACCACATTCCCTGATCCTGCCACACTCAAGGGGAGGGGTATATCCACCAGGGGGGCAGGGAATCTTGGGGGCCATCTAACATTCTGCTTACCATAGACATCAGTGATCTAGAAAGTAGAGAAAGGTTAACTAAACGAATCAATGGGGAAGGCAAGTAGTGGGAGAATTTAGAATGATTAGTACAGGCTTAGAGTACAGGGGTAATTGCCATTCAAATAATCTCTACCTGACTGAGGTCTGTAACAGCATTCTTGTAATTGAAGGCTAGCCTCAGCTAAGATCGAGGTTTATCTACAGTACTTTCACTCTTAAAGCAGCTGTAACCAGTACCCTGCATGCTGCCATGGGAGCATAAACAGGACCCCTAAAAGCAAACACAGATAGAAATTACCTTCAGGGCTGACATGCCTACATTCTATTTCCTTGCTGTTACTAACCTCTTGGAGTGGAGTTTCTGACCTTATACTAGTCTTGATCTCCAAAACCCAATTGCTGCTTCTCAGATTAACTGATTTACTGACTTGACACACCCTGGCTTTGGCCTGAACTCCCTGACTTCCAGACCCTTGGCCCTCCTGAGTGCAAACAACTGTGGAGCTTCCACCCTTGGCCAGATACTCCTGGGCATAATCCTCGCGCCTCACAATCCCTGTTTGGCTGCCCCTGTGACTTGGGATTCAGGGAAGGAGAGAGTCTGAAGCACTGATTTTCAGGGGGAGGTGAACTGGTAAAAAAAAAAAAATATCATTTATACCATTAGACTTAGTTTTCCTGAATGTAAACTTCAACCCCTGATTATAAGGACTCTGTAAGGCTAATTATTAATTTTAAAGAAGTGTTAATTAGAAATCATGCAATGAATATATTTATCATGTTGATAAATGATCAAAATGTAATTTTATAATTACATCATTTTTAATGTAATTTTATAACTACATAAAAGTTATGTAGTTATATCTACATAATTTAAAATTTTACAAAGAAACTCTTCATTAAGTGGCATTATTTTATGGCATTCATGGCATTATTTTAAGAAATTCTATTTCAAAGCTATACCTGATTCTGAAATGGCCTCTATAGTAGCACTTTCTTTTTTTAAAAAAAATGGTTCTTTCTCACAAGTGAAGAATAAGTGTTTGCATTCTAACTATAATCAGTATTTGAACCGAGTGAAGATATTTTAGTGCCTTCGGTGGGCATTTATCTTCTTGCCATCAGCACAATAGAACAAAAATGTACCCATATTAGCATTAATAATAAAACCAAGTCCATTATGCAGACTTTCTTGTCAGTTAAATTTGTTGCAGCCACAGTTTTGGATTCAATCTCATCCATTTGGAAGTACTTTTGCTGTCAAGCAAATTTTTGTTTTATCATTTTAATTTTGGAGGTTTTTTTGCTCTCCTGTGTCTGAGTCACCTTTTTGGAGGTTGGAAAATGGTTCTTCCCCACTGATCTAGGAAGGAATTGATTTGGCAAACTTAGATATTTTCCCTGCGATGTGAATAGAGTTAATTTTAACAGAGCTGTTTCATTTTAACAGCCTCAACTTGCACAGTGTGTGTCATGCCAAACAGCTTTGTGTATCATCATCGACTGATGTCAGCACAGTTCTAGAAATAGTATTTGATAGTTAACAGCTGCCACAGAGCCAGAAGGGGAACACGAGACATTGTGTTTCAGGAGGGTTCACAAAAACTCGTGGCTATTGTGTTTATTTATTTATTTAATTTCTTGACAACGAAAGAAGAGCTTAAAATACCAAGTGTAGGCTTTTAAAAAAAGGCTAATATTCCTCAGTAGGTCAAGCAACTCCTAGAACCTTGATATCATAGGCAATATAAATATTGTGTTCTGAACTAAATATTTGACTAATTTAATACAGCTTTTACTCATTTTACAATCATGTATTTGGTCAACAGGTATAGAGCAAAGGTTTGCCTTTAGACCAAAAGAGATGGTGAAACCATGTCTTTTTTGTTTGTTTGTTTTTTTGAGACAAAGTCTCTGTCTGTCGCCCAGGCTGGAGTGCAGTGGCGTGATCTCGGCTCACTGCAACCTCCGCCCCCGCCCAGTGCAATTCTTGTGCCTCAGCCTCCTGAGTAGCTGGGATTACAGACATGCACCACCACCCCTGGCTAATTTTTGTATTTTTAGTAGAGACGGGGTTTCGCCATGTTGGCCAGGCTGATCTTGAACTCCTGACCTCAAGTGATCCTCCTGCCTCGGCCTCCCAAAGTGGTGGGGTTATAGGCATGAGCCACCATGCCTGGCCATTTTTGTTTTGTTTTGTTTGTTTGTTTGAGACGAGTCTCACTCTGCGGCCCAGGCTAGAGTGCAGTGGCACAATCACGGCTCATTGCAGCCTCAACCTCTCTGGCTCAAGGGATCCTCCCATCTCAGCCTCCTGAGTAGCTGAGACCACAGGCCGGCACCACCATGCCTGGCTAATTATTTTTGTTTTTTGGTAGAGATGAGGTCTCACTATGTTGCCCAGGGTGGCCTTGAACTCAAGAGATCCCGCCACCTTGGCCTCCCAAAGTGCTGGGATTATAGTCATGAGCCACCACACCCAGCAAAAACTTTTCTTTAAAAAGCCAGATAGTAAATATTGTAGGCTTTGTGGGCCATTTACAGTCTCCATTGCAATTATTCAGTTCTGCTGTGGCAGGACTAAAATAGCCATAGACAATATGTAAATACATGGGTGTGGCTGTGTTCCAATAAAACTTTATTTACAAAACAGGTGGTGGGCCAGATGTGGCCATGGGCCATAGTTTCCCCACTGTTGCTTTGGATCATAAGTGGCAGATGCCACATATTTCCATGTAGCATGTCATAAAGGTGAAAGGTACTGACATACTCTTACAAGCTTGTGAATCAAGTTCCACGTGTGCTCCCTGCGGAAATGCAGGCAGCCCTTTAATGGCCACAGAGGGGCACTTAATTATATACATACGTGTGCTCTACAACCACTCCAATAATGGTATGAGAGTAACTGAGCAATAGATAAGCTTTTATGAACTGAGAGGATAAAGATCATGATCTCTGGTGTACAATGAACCTGATTTTTCTTCCCTTTCTTATTTTATTTAAGTTAATATCACCCTTAAAGTTTGAATTATCCTGCAAGAATGCAGGTTCATTAACTCCCGTCCAGCTTGTGCATCATCTTAATGGGACATATTTTGTAATGATGTGAATCACAAAACTGTCCTGGGCTCCAGAGGACCTAAATGTTTCATTGAAGTCGTTACAAGCATTTCCTACTAGGAAGGAAAGAGATTTTATTATTTAAAGATAACTTGCACAGAGAAAAAAATAATAATAATCCTAGAAAGAAAAGTTGAAGTGTAGCCTGAAAAATAAAAAAATTTAAAAATCAAAGACCATGCTGGTTGTAAAATGCGATTGAGATAGCCTTTCTCTGGCCACTCCATGCCCACTCTCAACCATGAATTTATTACCATGAAAAGTACCAATCTGATGGTATACAAAGGTAGGGGGAAAAATGTAAGAACAACGCCCTACATTTTTTGCATTCGTGTATCACACTTGATACATTTGCCTTTGAGATGCCATTTTAACTCCTGGCATCTCAAAGGCAAAGTGATAGCCTCGCACCTGGGAATGCTTGCTTAAGTAGGATCCCATCCACTGGCAACTTCCTAAAAGGTGATCACTTTTTCCAAACATGCCTCTTGCACTATGCTACATTTTCTTTTAACTGTCTTTTTTTTTTTTTTAATTTTGTTTGTTTTACAATGATTATTTGTTTGACATCTTTCCTTCTCTTAATGTTACTGTTGGGGCTCAGAAACCGACACCCTAAAATATGGTGGTCTGATATACTGAACTGAAGAAGCCTCAAGGTCTCTCTGATCTTCTCCACCCCATTGTCTCTCCCAAAACCTTTATCTGCCTAAGATCCAGACCCACGAAAAGGAACCGTTGTTCCTTCTTCTCCTCCCTGTAAGACCAAGAAGGTAACCACACCTGAACAGACCCTTTCACAAGAAAATGAACAAGTTAATCTCTGTTCCTTGATCAATCTTCCTAGTAATCCCCTCAGCAGAGTTCCTCTTCACTCTCTTCCCACAACCTGTCTAGCCAGGATGGCATATAAGCTTCCAAACCCCCATTGTGGGGTGGATAGTCACTGCATGGCTCCCTGTGTGTATGTGCTAAATAAACTGTATGCCTTTTCTCCCATTAAACTGCCTTTTGTGAGTTGATTTTTCAAGTGAACCTTCAGAGGGCAAAGAGGAAGCTCTCCTTTGACCCTACATTGCTGTAATCTCTTGATTGTCTTGTCTGTCCTTGTTTCTCCTATTCGTTACTTTCTGGAGGTGGAAAAGTCATCCGTTTGTCTAATGGAGTTCGGAATGATTTTAATACTGTAGCCTCTCTTTTTAGATTGGTCTGTTACTGCCTTCAGTAACTACGCCATGTAACACCATAGTGTTGCATCATGCTAAATGTTATAATGCCATCTTTTTCTTTAAGGGGTTATTCTCATAGCAATTTAAGTTGAATAAGTAAATCATTGTACTCTTAAGTTATTCCTATCGGTGTGCATAATTTATAAAAACTAGGCCTGCTATTGCGTTATTCATTTTCCTAATTGGGTTAGGTCCATCTGTAGATCTCTTTGGCTCTCAGTTATCTGGTTTACCCTCACACCATCATGAATAAACATCACTGGTCTCAATATTGATTGCTAGAATATCTCAGCCCTAACTTCATCATCACACTCTTTAAATGGCATGGAAGTGTTTTTATGGGCACTCTTTTCTCTCCCAAACCCCCCATTTCATCCTCTGGAATCCCTATAAAATGCTAAGTAAATTTCCTAACATATTCCATCCTTTACCAAATGTTCCCCCTGCTTCCTAATTATAACTGAAGCCTGCTCTCCCTCGAGGATGTGCAGGGAGCTGGAGTTGGGGTGAGGGCAAGAAGAGCTCCATATTATCTTCTCATTGCGCGGCTGCCAAACCATCTTTTTTTTTTTTTTTTTTTTTTTGATACGGAGTCTTGCTCTGTCACCCAGGCTGGAGTACAGTGGCATGATCTCGGCTCACTGCCACCTCCACCTCCGAGGTTCAAGTGATTCTCCTGCCTCAGCCTCCCGAGTAGCTGGGATTACAGGTGCCTGCCACAGTGCCCAGCTAATTTTTTTGTATTTTTGGAGGAGACGGGGTTTCACTATGTTGGCCAGGATGGTCTTGAACTCCTGACCTCGTGATCCACCCACCTCGGCCTCCCAAAGTCCTGAGATTACAGGTGTGAGCCACCACGCCCAGCCAAATCATCATTGTTTACCTTCACATGAACGTCTCTTTCTCTTCAGCCTCACACCATCTAACTATGCAGCATCTTATAGCTGCTCATGGTGTCATCTGCTGGGACAGACACTAACACGGTAGAAGTACTTCATAAATAGCCAAAGAATCATGCCTGTAATCCCAGCACTTTGGGAGGCCAAGGCAGGCAGATCACGAGGTCAGGAGTTTGAGGCCAGCCTGGGCAACATGGTGAAACTCCATCTCTACTAAAAATACAAAAATTAGCCCGGCGTGGTGGCGGGTGCCTGTAATCCCAACTACTCTGGAGGCTGAGGCAGGAGAATTGCTTGAACCCAGGAGGCAGAGGTTGCAGTGAGCCAGGATCGTGCCACTGCACTCCAGCCTGGGCAACAAGAGTGAAACTCCATCTCAAAAAATAAATAAATAAATAGTCAAGGAATTCACGAAACAGTGCATATAATTCCTGCTCATTTTCTGTATTCATCAAAAATGGCTCAGTCTTCCCCTCTCTGACAGGTCCCTGAGTCATTTCCAGGGTCTTTGAACTTGTTTAAATCCTTGCCTCACTCTTCTTTTCACACCTCTATTCCAGTGGCTGTTGCCTCCTCATTCATGAGTGTACCAAGTTCCACGTCATCTATAGCACTATACTCACTCAAAAATCTTAAAATTCTTGAAGTTCATTTCCAATCAGTCTCTGACTATCTTTACTCTTCTGCCTATTAAACTATCTATCTCAGTGTTTCTCTGAATTTTGATATCCACAAACACTTTATAGCTATTTAGAACATGTGGATTTTCCATTGTAGATAAATTGGCTTTTAAGAGATTATTGAAATTGCACGAGTTCCTTTGCTCCATTGAGGCAGAAATTGGCAGGCAGGGGATTTATTTGAGGAGTGCGTTTGAGATAAACATCTGTAGGGGGAAGGGAAAGAAGGAAGGTTGGGAAGAGGGAGAATTAAGCTGTAGTGTAGTCACTGCAAGGCCTCAGTCCCACAGAGAGCTCCTTCAGCATTGGTCTGAACTGGGGCATTGGGATTGAGCCTCCATACAATGGCAACTGGCCATTGGCTGCAGGCTCTCCTGGAAAGGGGGTATGTCCTTGGACAAGAAAGCTTTCTTCAGCCTAGGCTATTCCCAAAGAGGATTGACAGCTGAGAGCTCTCAGCCTACAACCTTCCCAGCACGTAGGGCAAAGATCTCTTAAAGTTGGGAATCTGGGCTATGTAGCCCAACATCGACAGTGGACACTCACTCAGGTTCAGGAGGCACATTGTTCATCATCTACTGTGCTCTGTGGATACAGCAGGACTTGGTCAGCCTTTAGACTTTCGTCTGACTAGCCCAGCCTTTTCCTTGTTGTGATTATAGGTCGTGATCCATTAATATTGAGTGCAAGTATTTGCCAGTCTACATCAGGGCTCATGGAGTGCCTTATCTGCGCAAATACAAGACAATTATGTACATAAGAGTAGCTCCATGGAAAAATACAAAAGCCTTTTGGACAATTTGAATATATATGCATATGATATGGTTTGGCTCTGTGTCCCCACCCAAATCTCATCTTGTAAGTCCCATAATTCCCACGTATTGTGGGAGGGGCCCAGTGAAGATAATTGAATCATGGGGGCAGGTCTTTCCTGTGCTGTTCTCCTGATAGTGAATGAGTCTCATGAGATTTGATGGTTTTAAAAACAGGAGTTTCCCTGCACAAACTCTCTTTGCCTGCTGCATCCGTGTAAGATGTGACTTGCTCCTCCTTGCCTTCCACTGTGATTGTGAGGCCGCCCCAGCCATGTGGAACTGTAAGTCCATTAAACCTCTTTCTTTTGTAAATTGCTCAGTCTCAGGTATGTCTTTATCAGCAGCATGAAAATTGACTAATACAGCATATATGTATAAGTGTGTGTGTGTGTGTGTGTATTTAGAGATGGGGTCTCATTCTACTGCTCGGGCTAGAGTGCAATGGTGTGATCATGGCTCACTGCAGCCTCAACCTCCTGGACTCAAGTGATCTTCCCACCTCAACCTCCTGAGTAGGTGGGACCACCGGTACGCACCACCACATCTAGCTAATTTTTTTTTTTTTTGGTAGACACAGGGTCTAGATATGTTGCCCAAGATGGTCTCGAATTCCTGGGCTCAAGCAGTCCTCCTGCCCCTGGCTCCCAACATGCTGAGATTACACATATGAGCTACCATGTCTGGCCTATATATATATATATAAAAGAATGTAGATCAAAAAGCCATATGTCTACTTATAATATTTACTTAGTCATATAATGTTATGATATTTAAAACCTCATGTTATAAACTCAGATTTCATGCAACACTTTTATTGTTTTCATATGCTTTATCATATGTCATTATTAGAGTCACTTTATAAGCTTTCTTTTTTTTTTTTTTTTTTTTTGAGATACAGTCTTACTCTGTCACCCAGGCTGGAGTGCAGTGGCACGATCTCGACTCACTGCAACCTCCACTTCCCGGATTCAAGCAATTCTAATGCCTCAGCCTCCCAAGTAACTGGGAATACAGGCATGCGCCACCATGCCCAGGTAATTTTTGTATTTTTAGTAGAGCCTGGGTTTCACCATGTTGGCCAGCTGGTCTCAAACTCCCGATCTCAAGTGATTCGCCCACCTCAGCCTCCCATAGTGCTGGGATTATAGGCACAAGTTACCATGCCTGGCCTCACTTTGTAAGCTTTCTAGAGTTTTTCAGAACACATCATCTTTATTTCCATCTAAGTAGACTAAGATATAGCATCTTTGCAATCTTTATATAATAATGACCCTTGATTCTCAGTCAACAAGAAAAAATAAAAAGAATACTGACCTTGAAAACTATATTCTAAGCTACTTGTGAACTCCACAATATAATCACTTATTTTATTGCACCTTAAAGTGTTTTTAGAAGACTTGTTCTCAACAATTTCCAACAGTTGTAATTGAGAGGTCATTTTCCCATTAATAATTACTATATCTCTGTTAAAAGTTTCTTTTCTTTTCTTTTCTTTTATAGAGATGGGGTCTTGCTATGTTAGCCAGGTTGGTCTTGGACTCCTGGCCTCAAGCAATCCTTTGGCCTCAGCCTCCCAGTATGCTAGGATTATAGGTGTGAGCCACTGCGCCTTGCCTGCAATTTTCTTTTAACGGATGCCATAGCTTACTACTGTAAGAATATAAATCTACCAATGTCTTCTCCCAGGGGAATCTATTGTTCAAAATAAAGTGACTGAGAGGGCATCCTGTAACATGAATGACTTTGTAAAGATTTTAACTGAAGTCAACAACTTTTCTGAGAGACTATTTTGGGGCGGGGGTTTGGAGAGAGACTTTGCGTTATATTTGGGTATATGCAGTAACCACAGTGAAAAAGTTTTCCTCTATATAATGATTTCCAAAGAGAAACAGGGTAAGAACTGACTCAATTTCCCAATCTCCACTCTTTGGTTTATCTGCATTATATCTTCTCTCTAGCATCAGGTGAAAGGTAAGAAAAAGAAAATGCAGAAACATCTTCAAAGTTGCACGCGATATGGCTGGGCACAGTGGCTCATGCCTGTAATCTTACACTTTGGGAGGCTGAGGTGGGAGGATTGTTTGAGTCTAGGAGCTCAAGACCAGCCTGGGCAACATAATGAAACCCCATCTCTACAAAAATTATAAAACTAGCTGGGTGTGGTGGCACACACCTATGGTCCCAGCTACTTGGGAGGCTGAGGCGGGAGGATCGTTGGAGCCCAGGAGGCAGAGGTTGCAGTGAACCAAGATTGTACCACTGCACTTCAGTTTGGGTGACAATGCGAGACTCTGTCTCAAAAAAATAGAAAATAAAAACCAAAGTGGCACACATGTAGCAAGGATAGATCCTACACACATTATTGCAGAGTAACTGGGAAGCTGGTAAAATCAAATTAAGCAAATGACAAATTGCTCAGGAACACAACAAAGAATGTGTGAGTGGCAAAAGTCCTTTATCAAAGAAATCAGTGGATGTGGTGTGATATCAGCCGCCCCCAGCATGGAAGAGTCCTGGTGACCCTGGCTGGGGTTAAGCCCATCACTCCTCCTGGGCCCAGATCCCTTCCACAGCTACACATCCGCAGCATTCCTCTTGTAGCAGTCTGTGTACCGCTGACCCCCACCCCTGATGCTGAAGCCAATAGACATTTATCATCCCTCCTGCATTTGACCTCTCATGCCTCTCCGCTAGAAACATGCTCCTCCCTTGGAATGACTAACCCAACTTCTGCACGGCTTTCCTTTTCTCTCTCTGAACTCCCCCTTTTTAATCTTTAAGGAAATCTCTGCTCATGAATTATAGGTAAATGTTCTTGTTCTCTAGAGTTTCACTGTCTGCCCTCTGCTTCAACTACATCCTCTGCCTAAGCAAACTGACTTATCCCTGTTGCTTTATTTGTTACCTAGAAGCCAAAAACTTCCAGTCAGACTGTTTGGGTTGAAATCCCAAATTAGCCACATTCTAGCTGTGGAGTCTTGGAAAAGAGTATAATGAAAGGACTGATCTCACAAGACTGGCTAGTCAATGATTACATGAAATCATACATGTAACATGCTTAGTACAGTTTCTGGCACATGGTGTAACACACTGAAATGTTAGCTGCTTTTCTTAGCATCTCTATTTCCAGCCTGTATCTGAATTTGGAATTACCTTGTATAGATTCATTTAGATTTCCTATAAACACTGCAAACTCCACAGGCCCAATTTTAAACTTGCCATCCTACCCTATTCATCCCACTACCACACACACACACACACACACACACACACACACCCCTACAGAAAGAGATTTATTTTAAGGAATTGGCTATGTGATTGTGAAGGTTTGATAAGTCCAAAATCTGCAGGGTAGGCGGACAGACTGGAGACCCAGGGAGGTGTTAACAGTTCAAATCCAGAGGCTGTCTACTGGCAGGATCCCTTCTTGCTGCGGGCAAGTGAGTCTTCATTCTACTAAGGCTTCCAACTGATTGGATGAGGCCCATCCACATTATGGAAGGTCATCTGCATTACTCAAAACTCACTGACTTGAATGCTAATCTCATAAAAAAAATACCTTTACACAAACACCCAGAAAAATGTTTGACAAAGTATCTGAGCACCGTGGCCCAGACAGGTTGACACATGAAATTCACCATAACATTGTCTTTGTTTGGGCAGAAGCTGAGATGAGGATTCAGGGGCACGTGGTTGATATGGAACTGCAGGAGGCCAAGGTGGGGGTGGGGAAGGTGGGGGTGCGGGAGGTGGGGGTGCGGAAGGTGGGGGTGCGGAAGGTGGGGGTGCGGGAGGTGGGGGTGTGGAAGGTGGGGGTGCGGGAGGTGGTGGAGGAAGGGAAGGAAGCCATGAGGGGGACTTCACCAAGCAGTTACCACTGTGGACAGCGGGGGAACACGAGGGGCCCAGCGGAAAACCCACATCCGCCAGTCATTCCAGCCTGCCTCCTGAGCAAGAGTGGGCTCTTGTGACCAAAGAAAGCCCTCAGGCAACGGGGTACAGAGGCTGGAAGAAGAATGTGGTCGAACATCAAGAGAGCCAATTGCACCGACAACCTCTTCACAGAGAGGAAGCTCAGTGTCTTCTGGTGTCAAGGCCTCTCCCAACATCCTACACGCTGATGGCCAGTAGGATCCTTGGGGGTGGAAGGCTCCTTTTCAATATGTAATTCGTTAAATAAGTTATGTGGGAACAAAAGTTGACAGCAATAGTTCAACCAACTCTTATCAGTGGTGTGAAATATTGTCATACATGGAAGAAGGATGTGAACCTTCAGGAACATGCTGGGGCCTTCCAGGAACCAAGTAGGATTCCAGTCAGTAACCAGACACAGCTGCAGGGTTAAGTGTTCACTGGAGTGGGAAATCAGGCCTATAGAACCTCAACCTGACCTGCAGTAAGAAGCAATCAGGGCCAGGCGCAGTGGCTTAAGCCTGTAATCCCAGCACTTTGGGAGGCTGAGGCGGGCGGATCACAAGGTCAGAAGATCGAGACCATCCTGGCTAACACGGTGAAACCCCGTCTCTACTAAAAATACAAAAAAAATTAGCCGGGTGTGGTGGTGGGTGCTTGTAGTCCCAGCTACTCGGGAGGCTGAGGCAGGAGAATGGTGTGAACCTGGGAGGCAGAGCTTTCAGTGAACCAAGATCTCGCCACTGCACTCCAGCCTGGGTGACAGAGCGAGACTCCATCTTAAAAAAAAAAAAAAAAAAGCAATCAGAAAGCTCAGACAGGCCAGGTGTGGTGGCTCATGCCTATAATCCCAGCACTTTGGAAGGCCGAGGCGGGTGAATCACTTGAGGTCAGGAGTTTGAGACCAGCCTGGCCAACATGGTGAAACTTTGTCTCTACAAAAAATACAGACATTAGCTGGGCGTGGTGGCGCATACCTGTAGTCCTAGCTACTAGGGAGGCTGAGGCAGCAGAATCACTTCAACCTGGGAAGTGGAGGTTGCAGTGAGCTGAGATCGCCCCATTGCACTCCAGACTGGGCAACGCAGCGAGACTCCATCTTAAAAAAAGAAAAAAAAAAAGAAGAAAGCTCAGATAGGCTCCTCAAAAAGTTAAACACAGAATTATCATATGAAGAGCTGGGTGTGGTGGCATGCACCAGTAGTTCCAGTTACTCAGGAGGCTGAGGCCAGAGGGTTGCTTGAGCCTAGAAGTTCGAGGTTGCAGTGAGCTATGATCGCAGCACTGGGCTCCAGCCTGACAGAGCAAGACCCTGTCTCTAAAAATAAAAATAAAAAATAAAATTAAGTTGAAATTTAAAAGAATTATCATATGACCCAGGAGTTGTACCTCTAGTTATATACCCAAAATAATATAAAAGAGGGACTCAGATACTTTACACTAGTGTTTAAATACTCATTGCACCATTATTCACAGCAGCCAAAAGGTGGAACAATTCAAGTGTCCATTGACAGATGAAGGTATAAACCACATGTGATATATCCACACAACGGAATAATATTCAGTCATTAAAAGGAGTAAAGTGGCTGAGTGTAGTGGCTCATGCCTGTAATCCCAGCACTTTGGGAGACCCAGGTGGGCAGATCACCCGAGGTCGGGAGTTCAAGACCAGACCAAGATGGAGAAACCCCGTCTCTACCAAAAATACAAAATTAGCTGGGCGTGGTGGCACACACCTGTAATCCCAGCTACTCGGGAGGCTGAGGCAGGCGAATCGCTTGAACCCAGGAAGCAGAGGTTGTGGTGAGCCGAGATCACGCCACTGCACTCCATCCTAGGCAACAAGAGCCAAACTCCGTCTCAAAAAAAAAAAAGAGTAAAGTACTGACATCTGCTACCATATGGGTGAACCTCCGAAACTTGATGCTAAGTGAAAGAAGCCAGGCACAAAAGGCCACATATTGTATGATTTAATTTATATGAAATATCCAGAATAGGTAAATCTATATATAGAGAAAGTAGATTAGTGGTTGCCAGGGGCTCAGTGGAGAAGGAAATGTGGGTAGCAGCTTAATGGGTATGGATATTTCTTTTGGGTGATGCAAACGTTTTGGAACTAGATAGAGGTGGTGGTTGCACAACATTGCGAAGGTACTAAATGCCACTATGTCTCTAGTTCCTAAAGTCGATGTAAATTAGTTCCTTGCATTTCCGGCCAAATACCACATATTAATAAAATGTACAGCTAGCAATTGCATCAATATTGCTAATGCATGTACAAAAAAGAGTATATACTAAATCTGTTTGTCTTATTTTTATGTATAAACATATACATAAATTGATTGTGTCTACATGTAAATGAACAACAGTATGACCATTTCCTGAAAGTTTGTTGTGGGTAAGAATTTTCTGTTTCTAATAAAAACTTGGCTGGGTGTGGTGGCTCACGCCTATCATTAATCATTCACTTAAAAATGATTAATTTTATGTAATGTGAATTTTACCATAATAATAATGATAATTAATAATTTTTTAAAGCAAAAAAATAAAAGAGCTCAGGGATAGAGACATGAGCAACAAGAAGTCAAGGCAGCCCACAGCACTAACCCAGGGGCAGAAAGCAGGATCTCAACGTGAACCCCATGCATCCTCCAGTCTGTGTCTTCTGGAGATGACTCTGAGACAAACAGGCAAACAAAAAAAAAACCCTCTCAAAACTTCTTCATTTTTTTTTTTCCTGGGTAAAGATGGGATCTTGCTATGTTGCCCAGGCTGGTCTTGAACTCCTGGGCTCAAGTGATCCTCCTGCCTCTGCCTCCCAAAGTGCTGGGATTACAGGTATGAGCCATCTCACCCTGGCTAACTTCTTCACTTTTACATCAGTTTTTCTTTAAATGTTCCTCCCCCCACCCACCCCCCATATGGAGTTTCGCTCTTGTGGCCTAGCCTGGCGTGCAATGGCACGATCTTGGCTCTCTGCAACCTCTGTCTCCTGGGTTCAGGTGATTCTCCTGTCTCAGCCTCCTGAGTAGCTGGGATTACAGGCATGCACCACCACATCTGGCTAATTTTTGCATTTTTTAGTAGAGACGGGGTTTCACCATGTTGGTCAGGCTACTCTCGAACTCCTGACCTCAGGTCATCCACCTGCCCGGGACTCCCAAAGTGCTGGGATTACAGGCGTGAGCCACTGCGCCTGGCCAAAATGTTCTTTTTTAACAAGTAAAACATGCTCACTGATGAAAAGTCTGGATACAGAGTTGATACAACAGTATCAACAGTTCATCAATAGTAAAATCGGAGTCTCACCCCTCCTGCCCCATGTCCCACTGCCAGTCCTTGCATTAGGGAAACTATGAATGATTTGGAGAGTAGGACCTGCCATCTGATTTCCATTTCAACTTCCATTTCCCAGGCATCCTGCCCAGGAGTTTCACTTTCTTTCTCACAGCTTATCTCCCCCAGGCTCCCTCCTGCCTGACCTCCCTGGCTCTCTGCCAGACCCTCCTAGACATTCTCCCACTTCCCCAGAATGCTTGCACGTGCTATTTCCTCTCCACCCCCCTCACCCCGACTCCGTCAGGCCTGTGGATCCTTTGAATCCACTGAGAAGTTTTCCTTGACAACACTTCAGCCCCTGGCCACATCAGATCCCCTCTTACGCCCTGGGCATGTTTTTCTTCAGAGCTTAAACTGTTTGAACTTTGCATTTATGTGAGTGATTATTTGACTAAGGTCTGACACCTAGACCGTTATAAAAGTTCTGGAAAGTCAACAATCATGTCTTCTTTAGGTTGCTATATCCCCAGCACCCAACGCCACGTTTGATCTAAAGGTGTGTCCTATTGGTTGGACCTTCACAATAGATCCAGGATCTAACCATTTCTCATGACCTTCCCAGGGATCTCCCGAGCTGGCATCGGGACTATGACTATAACACCCACATGCTCTCCGTGGTCTGTGTTAGGGGGACAAGGACCCTGCGTGTCGTAGGCTTCATTACGTACCCAGTGATTTATCTTTGCCCCGTACATGGGCACATGATTAATATTTGTTGAGCTGAATTAACCAGAATTGTTGCTTTATTTTCTTAATCTCTATTTCAGCCATAGTTATAAAACTCACTCACATCCATACATATTCTTACCACATATTTGAGCAAAGTCAAAGTCTAAGTAATAATTTGTACGTATTCCAGCACAAAGGTATTGCAGTATTTAGTAAATGACATTATCACTATTTAAAATAACCAATTCATCGTTTTTATCTTTACCCTTTCACCTGTATTTTTATCTACCATATACACCAAGGATAAGGCCCATACCTTTTTAGAACACCGGTTTCTTATCTGTAATAAAAGAGAGTTTGGAGCTGGGTGTGGTGGCATGCACTGTAGTCCCAGCCACTCCGGAGGTTGAAGTGGGAGGATTGCATGAGGCCCAGGAGTTCAAGGTCAGCCCGGGCAACATAACAAGACCTGTCTCTTAAAAAAAAGAAAAAAAAGGGTGGGCAGGGGATGGTGTCTTTCAACTCTATTTCTGGGTCCCTACGTGATAAGCTGCATAAGCACCCACCTCTTATTCATCTTTGCATCCCCAGAACCAGCCCAGGTCTTGCAGGCAGCAGGAACTCAAGAGTACAGCCCTGCTGTGGGCTATCTACATTCAAACGAGCCATGCACCATGTTGGCTGTACAAACCTGGAAATTACCTCAATCCCTCAAAGCCTCGGTTTCCTCCTCCGAAAAGTGGAAATTGTAAGATAATGCTTGCAAAGAGCTGAGCACAGGGTCTGACTCATAGTCGGCTCTCATGGAATGTGTACGAATGTATGAGCCAGTGAATCTAGGATTCTAGACAAACTGCCTAGATTAAATGGCAAAGTGTGCATTATTTCTTTGGTATCGTGTTCTCTAAAATATTGAATGGTTAACATAACTGTTTCTACTCTCTAGTTCATAAAGTAGATCTGAATTAGTTCCTTGCATTTGTGCTAGAATACCCAATATTAATAAAATGTACAGTTAGTGGTTGCATTGATATTGCTCATGTGTGTACAATAAAAGGCATATACTAAATCTGTTTATCTTATTGTTATGTATAAATAGGTACATAAACTCATTATGTCTACATTTAAATGAACAACGGTATGAACATTTCCTGAAAGTTTGTTGTGGGCAAGAATTTTCTGTCTCTATTATAATAAAAAGACTTGGTCAAGTGTGGTGGCACACACCTATAATCCCAGCGCTTTGCAGGCTGGGCGCGGTGGCTCACACCTGTAATCCCAGCACTGTGGGAGGCCGAGGTGGGTGGATCACAAGGTCGGGAGTTCGAGACCAGCCTGGCCAACATAGTGAAACCCCATATCTACTAAAAATACAAAATTATCCAGGCGTGGTGGCATGTGCCTCCCAGCTACTTGGGAGGCTGAGGCAGGAGAATTGCTTCAACCTGGGAGGCAGAGGTTGCAGTGAGCCGAGGTCACATCACTGCACTCCAACTTGTGTGACAGCGAGACTCCATCTCAAAAAAAAAAAAAAAAAAAAAAAATCCCAGCACTTTGGAAGGCTGAGGCAGGTGGATCCCTTGAGCCCAAGAGTTCACGACCAGTCTGGACAACATGGTGCAACCGTGTTTCTAGAGAAATTAGAAAAATTAGCCAGGGATGGTGGTGCACACCTGTGGTCCCAGCTACTCGGGAGGCTGAGGTGGGAGAATGGCTTGAATCCGGGAGGCAGGGGCTGCAGTGAACTGTGATTGTGCCCCTGCACTCCAGACTGAGTGACAGAGCAAGACCCTGTCTCAAAAAAATAAAAATAGAAAATAAAAGAGACCTACTTGATTATCATATTGTTACCTAATTATGCCCTGAACAAAATTAAGTCTGAACTTTTATTGGGTTAAATCAGAGCTCAGGAGTTACATTATCTTGCAAATGAAGTTTCTGACTGTCTTATTAAATAAAAGAAGGTGTAACAACAAATTTAATTATCAAATGTGACTTTTTCTGCCAGTTTTTTCCCCTCAGCTGTTTATGCTGTTGGTTTAGCCCATCTGGTTTTTATTTGAGAATAGAAATCACAAATCCCACAAACCGTCCACTGATTCCTAATCCTAGAAAAGACTGGTATTACTTTAGCAGCATAATATGTTTTTCTTTCCCCTGGTGGAAATAAATGTGCAGCTTTATAGTGGATTAAAAAAGACAATTGAGAAATTTCCTATTATAAACATGTATGGTATCTTAATTTCCTCGTATAATAGCAGGCCGACTAACATAATTAATTATATTTTAAATGCAAATTGTTGACAACGGTTCATCTGGTTGAAATTATTTAAGCCACATCAACTCTAAAGAAAGTCCTGCTTTCTAACTCCTAATTCTTTTTTTAGAAAAATAATTCCATATTCTCTCCCATGCCCGGCAATCTCTTAAAAATTTCACATGATATTTAAAGCACCATCGCGGCAACCCCATAGAGACAACTAGGCAAATATAAGTGATTTATATGCAGATTTCAACCTATTTACCGAGCTTAATAGTAAGAGACAAAATATTATATGCAAAATGCGTTCATTTAAATTTTTGATCAGATCTTTCTGCTGCTTGATGGAGCAAGCAAGTTATATTGGTATAGGAGCAAGTACATTTCAGAATAGAAGTCTCAAGCCAAGTTTACATGTAGTGAGAGACCTGGACAGCAGTATGGCTAGATAATCCATTCGTTTCACTCATCTTGACTGACAAGTATCTCCAAAATGTGAATCAACCCTGAAATTTCCACAGGAAGTACTAAAGTAGCTGAGATAATGATAGCTCTCAGACCAACAGTGCTGTGGGACCTAGAGGATCACCTCACTATTTTTCTGAAAAGGCAGCATGCTAGCCACGTGTGGTATGCAAGATAATTTTAGGAAGCGCACACACATTGGTTACGTTTACAGCTCTGTTTGTAGATCAACGTGCATTAGAACAAACAACAAACATTGAAACTATGATTGAGGCTGGGCACAGTGGTTCATGCCCGTAATCCCAGCACTTTGGGTGGTCAAGGCAAATGGATCACTTCAGCCCAGAAGTCTGAGCAACATGGCAAAACCTCATATTTACCAAAAAAAAAAAAAAAAAAATTAACTGGGCATGGTGTGTGCCTGTAGTTTTAGCCACTCAGGAGGGTGAGGTGGGAGGATGGCTTGATTCTGGGAGGCTGAGGCTGCAGTGAGCCATGATCAGGCCACTGTGCTCCAGCCTGGGCAACAGAGAGTCAACAACAACAACAACAACCCCCTAGGATTTTATGGATGTTACTAATAGTTAAGTAAAAAGAGGTGAGTTGATTAAAGAAAAATACTAAGAAAATAATAGGGCAGGTAGCATCTGCAAATGATGAAAATAGTGATGGTTGTATATAAGGATGATTAAAATTTGGACGACACTGACCCAAATTTTATAGGTGAGGAAAATGAGGCCCTGAGTTGTTTTTGTTTTTGTTTTTGAGACGAAGTTTAACTCTTGTTGCCCAGGCAGGAGTGCAATGGTGCAATCTTGGCTCACTGCAACCTCTCTGCCTCTTAGGCTCAAGCGATTCTCCTGCCTCAGCCTCCCGAGTAGCTGGGATTACAGGCATGCACCACAATGCCCAGCTATTTTTTGTGTTTTTAGTAGAGAGAGGGTTTCACCATGTTGGCCAGACTGGTCTCCAGCTCCTGACCTCAGGTGATCCACCCGCCTCGGCCTCCCAAAGTGCTGGGATTACAGGCATGAGCCACCGTGCCCAGCAGGCCCTGGTTAGTTTTAAAGGTTTACCCAAGATCCTATGGCTTGTCAGAGGCAGAACAGACCCCATAACTGATTGTTCCACATTCTATATATTGCATTTAGACTATTTGAGCCTCACAAAGCATATGGGCTTTTTTCTAGACACATGGGTCGATGAGAAGTTCAGATACATTCTCAAGCTATTTGTGTATTTCCTGTTGTTTCTTTTTATGGAACAATGGTGGTATAGTTGTCATTTAGCCAGAATACAAAGGTGCTAATGACAGCTGATCTCATGTTCAGCTGGGTTTAAACAGAGTAATATTGATTAGATCTGTATTGTTAATTACAGGTATAGATGTGAAATAGAAGAATGATAAATTAATAATCTTTATATTTTGTTAAGCTAACATCTGCCCCTTCTTAGTAAAGGCATCTATGCTTAAAATGACACTTTCATCCAATACACTGAGGCCTCGGGACACTTTTTTTTTTTTTTTTTTTTTTTTGAGATGGAGTCTCGCTCTTATTGCCCAGGCTGGAGTGCAGTGGCACAATCTCAGCTCACCACAATCTCTGCCTCCCAGGTTCAAGCAATTCTCCTGCCTCAGCCTCCCAAGTAGCTGGGATTACAGGCATGCAACATCTCACCTGGCTAATTTTGTATTTTTAGTAGAGATGGGGTTTCTCCATGTTGGTCAGGTTGATCTCCAACTCCTGACCTCAGGTGATCCGCCTGCCTCGGCCTCCCAGTGTGCTGGGATTACAGGCATGAGCCACCATGCCTGGCCGGACATTTTTGTTTTTTATGTGAAAGATATTCTATGATATATTCTATAGCAGGGGTGTCCATCTTTTGGCTTCCCTGGGTGATATTGTTTGGCTGTGTCCCCACCCACATCTCATCTTGAACTGTAGCTCCCATAATCCCCACGTGTCATGGGAGGGACCCAATGGGAGATAACTGAATCATGAGGGTGAATTTTTCCCGTGCTGTTCTCATGATAGTGAATAAGTCTCATGAGATCTGATGGTTTTATAAAGGGCAGTTCTGCACAGGCTCTCTTGCCTGTCGCCATGTAAGATGCGAATTTGCTTCTCCTTTGCCTTCCACTATGATTGTGAGGCCTCCCCAGCCATGTAGAACTGGGAGCCCATTAAACCTCTTTTTCTTTATAAATAGTATGTCTTTATTAACAGCATGAGAACAGACTAATAGGCTGGGCCACATTGGAAGAAGAATTGTCTTAGGCCACATATAAAATACACCAACACTAGCGAGAGCTGATGAGCTCCAAGAAAATCACAAAAAAATCTCATAAAGTTTTAAGAAAGTTTACAAATTTGTGTTGGGTCAATTCAAAGCCATCCTGGGCCACCTGTGGTGTGTGGGCCGTGGGCTGGACAAGTTTGTTCTACAGATTCCTGGAAACAGAAAACAAAAGTCCACATACACTTCCCTACGCTCCAGTAATGAGGTGGAGCCATCTCCCACCAGATTGCAAGCTGCTCTTCCCACCGCCTTGTTCAGTGACTTCACCTTGGTAACTTGAAATCACTGGCTGTGGCAGGAGTATTTACACCACAGAAATAGGCAAATGCTACAAATCAGGGCTTCTTCCTCCAGAGAGCTGATTACTAAACACTTTACCAGTACACCGCTTCTTTGAGCAGTTTTGAGGGTGGAGAGAAGGCAAGCCCTTTTTAAATGAGGCTTGGGAACTTTAAGGAATGATATACAAATTAACTTTGATATCAGTAGAAAGCTTCCCAAGGGAGTACAGAGAGGCATCCCAGAGGCTCTGGGGAGCAGATAAGCTGCGGAACGCAGAAAACATTTGGCTCTGTTTTCTTTGCTTACCAGGGACTTTAGTACAGTTTGAGTTTGAGCCTTAAGGAAAAACAGTTCCAAATAGTTAGAAATGGGCTCTCTTGGTATTCTGCTGACTAGAAAGATACTGCCTAAGACTCTTTGGAAAGTTAAGATGACAGGTGACGCCTTCTTCAGAAAGACAAATTTCTATATAAAAATTCTCATAAATGGGCTAGATATGTGCTGTCCAATAGGACTTTCCATAGTGATCAAAATGTTCTTTATTTATGCCACTAGACACATGCTGCTATGTAGCCCTTGAAATGCAGGTAGTCTGAATTGAGATGTGCCATAAGGCAAAATACACACTGGATTTCCAAGACTTAAGAATAAAAAAGAATGTAAAATGTCATATTAACATGTTTGTATTGATTACATGTTGAAATGATCATCTTATTATATAATATACATTATGAAAATTAATTTCACTTGTTATCTTTACTGTTTTTTATTATTATTATTTTTTGAGATGAAGTCTTCCTCTGTTGCCCAGGCTGGGGTGCAGTGGCACAATCTTGGCTCACTGCAACCTCTGCCTCCCAGGCTCAAGCAATCCTCCTGCTTCAGCCTCCTGAGTAGCTGGGATTACAGGTGGACGCCACCACACCCGGCTAATTTTTTGTATTTTTAGTAAAGACAGGGTTTCACCATGTTGGCCAGGCTGGTCTCGAACTCCTGACCTCAAGTGATCCACCCACCTCAGCCTCCCAAAGTGCTGGGATTATAGGCATGAGCCACCTCGCCTGGCCTCTGTTTACTGTTTTTAATGTGGCTACTAGAAAATTTAAAATTACATGTGCACAGCTCTGGGCAACATAGGAAAACCCCATATCTACAGAAAAAAAAAAAAACAGAAAAATTAGCCAGGCATGGTGGCATGCGCCTATAGTCCCAGCTACTTGGGAGGTTAGGTGGGAGGGTCACTTGAGCCCAGAAGGTCAAGGCTGCAGTGAGCTGAGATTGTGCCACTGCACTCTAGTCTGGGCAACAGAGTGATGCCCCGTCTCAAAAAAAAAAAAAAAAAATTACATATGTGGCACACACTATATTCTTATTACGCATCACTGGGCTAGATCATGTCCAACAGAACTTTCTATCTGTAGTGATCAAAATATTCTATATTTATGCTGTCCATTGAGGTAGCCACTAGACACGTACTGCTATTTAATTTTTTTTTTTTTTTTTTTTTTTTTTTTTTTTTTTTTTTTTTTTTGAGACGGAGTCTCGCGCTGTGTCACCCAGGCTGGAGTGCAGTGGCGCGATCTCGGCTCACTGCAAGCTCCGCCTCCCAGGTTCACGCCATTCTCCTGCCTCAGCCTCCGAGTAGCTGGGACTACAGGCGCCCGCCACCACGCCCGGCTAGTTTTTTGTATTTTTAGTAGAGACGAGGTTTCACCGTGTTAGCCAGGATGGTCTCGATCTCCTGACCTCGTGATCCACCCGTCTCGGCCTCCCAAAGTGCTGGGATTACAGGCTTGAGCCACCGCGCCCGGCCCACGTACTGCTATTTAACGCTTGAAATGTGGGTAGTCTGAATTGAGATGTGCTGTATACCTTACAACAGCTACTTCAGAGGTTGAGGTAGGAGGACCGTATTCTGAATCAGGTGCTGGAGAAGGCAGAAGAGTACAGGGAATCAAAAGAGATGGGCAAGCTACAAACGCAGCTCAGTTTTGCACGGCTCATAAGACAAATTTCATAATGGAACCTCTTCATCTACACTGAGGGTTAGAATGCCAGGAAAATGCATAACAAATGCCCAACATGTTGTCTAGGCAGAGAGGACGACACACCCAAATATTTGAAACCATGAGCTGTAAATCTGAATCTCAAGCACAATCTATATTTCCCTCAAACTTTCTCCCTTGGGTAGGCAGGATTATGACACTGTTGAGAAGGTGCTCTGGAATTCTGTGAGAAACTTGGGTCAAATTTTTAGTCCTGCTTCCAATATATATGTCCTCCTTCCAGACCCAGCCAGAAAAAGAACATTATTGTGCTTGAAAATTTATGTTAGATCACTACCCACCTTGAAATCCAGCACCTTTTTTCAGATGGAGAGCCATAAGGCATAGATTAAGGTGTAAGCAGCCCCTGTAAATCAGAAGGATGGTTAAGCCTGGACAGGACTCAGATTTCATTATTTTAATTTCTGGTCCTCAGTTTCTCAAGGAGCTTTAAAAAACGCAACATAATAATTCAAATACACTCGATGTTGAAAATGATTTTTTTTCCATTTCTCAGAGGTAGGCTTGGCTTCTGAAGCTATCACCAAGGCATCTCACTGAGGGCAACTGCTGTAGCCAGTGGGAAAAAAAAAGGGTTTGTTTTGAACATTAAAAAAAAAAAAAAAAAAAAAAGGAGGGGAGGAAGAAATTCATTTTTCCAAACCTCCAAGCCTTCACTTGGAGGATACCCACTTCATTGGCATCATCTGGGTTAAGGAGACGAAGGTCATGTTCTGATGAGAAAACTCAGATCAAGCATAAGTTAAGGAAGTTTCCACCACCCACGTCACCTGCAAAACCACCACGTAGGAAGCACACTGTGAACCCTGAGAGGGAGCGTGGCTGGTACATAAATCCTTGCTTTCTATGCACGCTCCTTCTGGGACTTTGCATTCACCGCAGAGAGTGGGAACTGTAAAAATAGACTATATGTTTCTGAAGAAGTGAAAGACTTATTGCATAATGGTGGTAAACTGTGTCTACTAGAACAGAATGACTGTGCATGCAAACATAAAACTCAAAAAATAGCTACCATTCCAGACAAATTTATTTTTTTAAATATTCAGCCTAAGGAAAAATAGGTGGCTTGATGAGTGTAGTAAAAGCTTTGATCCCTGACATTGGGAAAATGGAGTGACATGAGGTAGTCCAAAAATCTGGCCAACATATCGGGCTAATTCACACTGACCTCTCCTCAGCTGTAAGTTTCAGGTTATTTCTCTCCTCTTTACCCTCTTTTCTCTTTGTAAGACCTACACAAAAATGGAAAGGAAATAATTTGGAAACAGAAAGTATCGATTTTTGCAGAAGCCCTGTAAGGCACAAATCTACCACTTCCTTCCTTTTCATCCCTAGGAACAAGAAGAATGAGAAAAACATTCAGACAGACACAGCTGTCAAGTAGAAGAAGAGGCGTCTCCTCAGCCCTTGCCTTTGCTCCCTGCCTTCCCCTTTTCCCACTCTCCCTCTTGCACTTCTGTGGGGACTCTGGATCGCTGCTGAACCTGTTCTCCCTTAATAACTTCTCAACTGTGGATTTGCCAATCCATACAACAAATGTTTATTAAGCAACTAGAATGTGCAAGCCTGGGCTAGGTACTGGGGGATGGGAGACCATGGCAAGTGAGAGAGAGATGCAATGATAAACAAGACTTGAGAACTTTCTTAAAGGAATTTAAAATCTAGCAAGCAGCCTGGGAGTGGTGGCTCACGCCTGTAATCGCAGTGCTTTGGGAGACCAAGGCAAGAGAATGACTTGAGGCCAGGAGTTTGAGACCAGCCTGGACAACATAGCAAGACTCTGTCTCTAAAAAAAGTTTTTTAAAATTAGCAGGGTGTGGCGGTGCACATCTGTAGTCCCAGCTACTTGGGAGGCTGGGGCAGGAGGATTGCTTGAGTCCAGGAGTTTGAGGCTGCAGTGAACTGTGATCATGCCACTGCACTCCAGCCTGGGGGACAGAGTGAGACTCTGTCTCTAAAAATTAATAAATAATAAAATAAAATCTAGGGTTGATACACTGAGTGTATTAATTGTTATGGTAGTGTGGCATGAAACCTGAAAAATGTCCTTAGGAGAGGCCTTGTCTCGGAATGCCTGGAGGTTTCTGTGGGGTACACCTGGTAGAAGTTGATGTGCCTTTTGGGAAGCAGAAATTATGAGGGAAATGAGATGCAGAAGATCATTGCCAATTCAGTGCTTCAGGTCAGAGTAGATGAGATGGGTTGAGACTACTTGGCTTTCAGCCACATCCCTAATTCTTAAGGGAAGAGGGCCAAATGGACAAAATCTTTCCATCAATAGCCTGTCCACTGGGTATCCAGTACCCAAGGTCTCATGGTTCTCTTGCTGGTAGAATGGGTTCCTTCTCTCTTTGGTTATTTTTGGAGTCCATATGGACATGGCACTAATATAGTGTTTTAAGCAGCTGGACAGTCCAACCAGAAGTCGGATCAAAGAAGACATATGAGAGGACAACATATGTCTGCCATTGTGACCATCAATAGCATCCTGGTGGCCTCAGAAGTTAGAAGCTCCTTTGAAAGGCTTCTCTTCAGAAGATGTTGGCAATCTCATCCTCACAGCAATGGGGGCATTACAGGTCGCTGAACATGAGGGAGGAAAATGAGACACACTGAAGGTAGAGTTTATGTGGATCAATGAGCCTGAGGTGCTTCATGGAGCCTGTGTTCATTTATGCTCCCAAGGTTTATTATTACCTACCTATGTGCTGGGCACTGGGCTAGATGCTGGATGTCCAATGACCAACCAGTCAGACACTTGCCCCTGCCCCAAATGTCTTTGGTCTGCTTGAGGCAAACAGAGATTAACTCATACTTGCATCAGTGATGACTTCATTGGGTAAGTCCTATGAAGGAAAAGTACAGGATAGAGAAAGCATAAAGAGGGGTTAAGGTAGTCTGAGGGGTTATAAAATGCTTCCCTGGGCAAAGGGAACTGGATGGAAATGTTCTTACAATTGCAGGTATGGAAAGGACTAGAGTAAAGCTCTAGTCCTGCCCTAGTCCTAGCTCTAGTCCTGTGATCGCTTTTGTGACTCTGTTATTACTCCAAGTCTGTGTGCCCTGGAAAAACCTAGGTTACAAAATATATAAACAGAGAGCTGTGGGAACTCATGGGAAATTGACTTTCAAGACCTGGGAAGGCCCAGTGCCCAGCATATAGGTGAAGCCCAATAAACACTGGGGTATATTGGCTTCATGAGGTGCCTCAGGTTTGTTTTGGGGCAAGGAAAATATTTGCTGGCTTTGTAATTGGGCTTTGAAATATGAGTAGGGATTCTTTATTCCTTTACTTATTTATCTTATTTTATTTTTTTGGCAGAGTCTTGCTCTACTGCCCAGGCTGGAGTACAGTGGTGCCATCTTGGCTCACTGCAACCTCTGCCTCCCAGGTTCAAGTGATTCTCATGCCTCAACCTCCCAAGTAGCTGGGATTATAGGCACACACCACCATGCCTGGCTAATTTTTGTATTTTTAGTAGAGATGGGGTTTCACCATGTTGGCCAGGCTGGTCTTGAACTCCTGACCTCAAGTGATCTGCCCACCTCAGTCTCCCAAAGCGCTGAGATTACAGGCATAAGCCACCACACTTGACCTCCTTTACTTTCTTAATAAACTTGCTTTTGCTTTACTCTATGGATTCACCTCAAATTCTTTCTTACACAAGTTCCAAGAACCCTCTTTTGGTAACATCTTTCTGGCAAACCCTGAAGGGATGATACTGAGGAGACCCCCAACCAAAAGAACTAGACTGTAGCACTGATTGGCCAACTTTGGAGTCAAGGAAACTTTTCTTTTGAGCTATTGACAGCATTTAACAATTGAATAAAGTACAATTCTGTCAAAATTTGACGCATATTTGTTTCTCTCTACCTAATTTCTCCAGAATTGAAAACTGTTTGTGAGTATTCTTAACTTATGGCAACACAGTTATTTGCATAAATGCAATAAGAATCTGTTTTCTTTTGCAACAGGACAGAATTGGAGAAACTAGCTATTTTACCAAGGCTTAAACTAGAATGGTGTGCTTTCCTTTTAAGGAATCAAATTTGACTTATAGAGCCAATAAAAGCCTCTTGGGAAAACTGGCCTCATACCTTGACTACACAGGCCCTGTACAGGGTTGCTGACCTGTGGTAAGTAAATAATTACCACAGGGTCAGAAGCCTCAAGTTATCTTAAGACCTCAAGAGGAGAGGAATTTATTCAACTCATAGGTATTCAAGGGTATAAACCTATGACTGGGCTCAGCTTTAAAAAAGTCTTATCTAAGATTCCTTATGGAACAGAGTTCCATCAAAGCCAGTTTTAAAAGCCTATATGAAAAATAATTATTCTCACTGCACTTTATACAAATAATCAGGCCAAGTATAATAAAGCAAATCTGTCTTACCACAATTTGTCTTTAGTAAAAATAAGAAACTGGAAAGAGAAAATTATGTTTTAAGAACAGGTACACCTGTTATTAAATGTGAGTCTCATTAGTTGTTTTTGAGTTTTTTTCCTGCGATTTAGACTGACCCTGCTTATTCATGTGAACCAGTCAGTGATCTGTGATTGCAGCTTAGAAGAAACAAGGTGGTTGTGTGACGTAAAAAACAGAAATAAAATGAAATCAATATTCTAATTTTGGCACATATTGGAATCAGCTAGCAACCCCATATCAGCGTGGTTCCAACAGTTGCCCAGTTCATGAAAAGCCTTCTTATTTAGTTTGCTTGGGATAATATTACTTATTTCGTTTTACTGTTGTGGAATATGTTGCTGTTGTACTTTCTGTGTAGGAATGCAGGATAAGTTTACCAAATGTTTTCTTAAATTGAAAATTTATTAATCTTCTGGATATCACCTTTGTTCAGAACTCAAAGTTATGAATGGCCCTCAACATACTGATGCTTTCTGACTGAGCTCCTCTCTACCCTGAATACAAAAGACCCAATAGTTAGGCCGGAATATCATTGCCCCTATCAGCCTGAAGAAGTTACAGAAGATGGACCTTCATCCTTCTACAACCCTTAGGATTAAGAATTCTTTTATAAAAGGGAGCAGGGAAAGGTCAGAGGCATTTGAACCGAGCAACTCCAACTTGAATAGGGGCTGGGGAAAATGAGGCTGAGACCTAGTGGGCTGCACTCCCAGATGGTTATGGCATTCTAAGTCACAGAATGAGATAGGTCAGCACAAGATACAGGTCATAAAGACCTTGCTGATAAAACAGGTTGCAGTCAAGAAACCGGCTAAAACACACCAAAACCAAGATGGCAATAAGAGTGACCCTTTTTTAGGTCACTATGATTCTATGAATTATTTCGGATTTTTAAAGAAGACATTGAATAAACCCGCATGGTCTTTGTCCTCATCCTGTACAAATGCTTGAGAGAACGTGCTTTCTAACCAGAGGGTTGGAACGAGACAAGATAGGACAGAGAGCATTCCTGTTTGGGTAAGCCAAATAAATACCCCTTGCATTAAGGAATTTGATTATTATTCCATAGGAGATAAAAAGTTATCAAAAGCATTTGAGCAGGGGTGTGATACGACTGGCTCTGTATTCTAGGAGAATTTCAATAGCAATGTGAAGGAAGGTTTAGACCATTCATATGTGTTATTTCATCAAAACCTACCTGCTTTTCTTTAATTAGTATAAGGGTGATATGTATTATAACATAGTAGCTATCTAAGTATATGTAGTCACTAATAAAAGTTAATTTAATGAACTTTAGTTGAATGTGAACCGTTCCTAGAGATGTAATGACAACCCTCTTAAAAAACCCTGGCTTTATTTTGGAAATGAGGTCTTGCTCTGTTGCTGAGGCTGGAGTGCAGTGGTGTGATCATAGCTCACTGCAGCCTTGAACTCTTGGGCACAAGTGATCCTCTTGTACCAGCCTCCTGAGTTGCTGGGACTACAGCATGTGCCACCACACGAGACTTTTTTTTTTTTTTTTTTGGTAGAGACAGGGTCTTACTATGTTGTCCAAGCTGGTCTTCCTTCCTCAACCTTCCAAAGTGTTGGCATCACAGGTGTGAGCCACCACACCAGGCCCAAAGCTAGCTTTCTTATGGAGGGTATTTCAAGTTCTAGGAGAAGGGAAAGAGGAGAAACCATTTTGGGGGAAGGAAAACATTTGGTGCCAAAGCCACCACCCAGTAAGTCAGTCTTTGCTCTTGCCATCCACATGCTTTTCCACGTTACAGATCCCTCAGATAGATTAGATTCTGTATGGGACAGTGTGTTCACTTGAAAATTTCCATTTAAAAATAACAAAAATAGATTTTTTCCTAGAACTTTTTCTGGGTTAAGTTTCTGGAAAACACGGCTTTTCCTGTATTTAAATCAGGTTGCTATAACTGAATGCTTAGATGTGGCTCTCAACGCTTCCACATTTCACAGTTTTAACTGGGACTGTGACCACTCAGCACTGACATATACTTTGGGCAAGAAACTGCACAGCAGCTCTCTCAGTGAAGACTGAAAAATAGATTTCACTTCAGGGCTTCTCCCTGTTTAAATTGTTTGGATGTGTTGGCTCTTCTTGTTTCTTACTTTGTGAAACCTGCTTACCACCTGCCACCTTTTTTCCTTTCCTTCTTTGAATATCTATTTCATTCTTTCATTCAGTTGTTCATTTAGCAAATATTAATTGAGTTATACCATATGTCAGTTACTGTCCTAAGGATAGAGGTAGTGTATTAGTCTGTTTTCATGCTGCTGATAAAGACATACCTGAGACTGGAGGTAATTTATAAGAGGTTTAATGGACTCAGCTCTACATGGCTGGGGAGGTCTCACAATCATGGCAGAAGGTGAAAGGAACATCTTACATGGCAGGCAAGAGAGAGAAATGAGAACCAAGCAAAAGGGGAAAACCCTTATAAAACCATCAGATCTCATGAGACTTATTCACTACCATGAGAACAGTATGGGGGAAACTGCCCACATGATTTGATTATCTCCCACTGGGTCCCTCCCACAACACATGGGAATAATGGGAGCTACAAGTCAAGATGAGATTTGGGTGGGGACACAGCCAAACCATATCAGGTAGGGAAGGGCCAGTACCTGTCATCAAGAGCTGTGCCGTCTCACGGGGGAGAGGATGCGATGGAGCCATAGACAGGTTGCCAAAGCTCAGAGGAATCAGGGTGGGGGCAATTTTCGGAGGAAGTTCCATTGAGCGGGGTCTTAAAGATGAGTAGATGCTTGGGATGTCAAGAGGAAGAGGGAATTCTAGGCAGAGGCAAGGAGACACATTTCCTCTCGTCCCTTTCAGCCTCTTATCTCCCTCGCATCCATAAATTCTATTTATCTTTTTAAAAATCAATCACCCAACATGGATAAAGATGGAGGGGGAAAACACTAGAAAGCAGCAAAAGAAAAATATTTTTGAACATGCTTTTGTCAAATGCTGAAAGAATATGTAACTCTCTGTGCACCTATAAAGACTGTAAGTGGGTGGAAGGTTGGGCCTTGTCTTTCTGTATCAAGAGGAATTTCTGGACCTGCCATGAGTTTTCATTTCTCAATCCAGAAATTTTTGTATGTGTGCCCAATTGATGACCTGCCTTGGCAGTCATAACTTCTTTGTTCTACATCTTCCATAAATGCTTTAATTTACCATTGGAGGTATTTTTCATGTGACGGCGAAGACCTAATGGAAACCATAAGGGAGATGGGCAGGCCACCGATAAGAAAATGGTGCTGCCGGTCAGGTGCAGTGGCTCACGCCGGTAATCCCAGCACTTCAGGAGGTCGAGGTGGGTGGATCATAAGGTCAGGAGTTCAAGACCAGCCTGGCCAATATGGTGAAACCCCGTCTCTACTAAAAATACAAAAATTAGCCGGGCGTGGTGGTGGGCACTCGTAATCCCAGCTACTCAGGATACTGTGGCAGAGAATTGCTTAAACCCACGATGCGGAGGTTGCAGTGAGCCAAGATCGCGCCACTGCACTCCAGCCTGGCCACAGAGTGAGACGCCGTGTCAACAAAAAAAGGAAAAGAAAATGGCGCTGCATTTCTTAGCACAATTCAACAACATACATATGCTCTAAAGCCATTAGAAAGATCAGCTGGGTTTGGGGGAAGGTGTGGAGGGGTGTGGAAGGAAGGTAGATGTTATTTTTGTAAAATGGGCAAGGCATTTACTGTTAGTGAGTTCCAGAATTGACCCTGATGAGAACCTGTGTCTAAGGCTCTTAGAACTGATGATAAACCACACAGCACTTTAGGGAGTGACCAGCCATCGATTTGCATATGTGAGGCAACTTCACTATCTAAAAATTGTTTTTGAATACACTACTTCTGAGGTGTTTTCTTTAAAGAAACACTAACTGATATACGTGGATAATTATTTTAAAATGCTTTAAAAAAAAACAGTTGTGATGCTTTTCACCATCAGCCTATACTAAAAGATTCATAGCCCGCATTGATTTTCTTCCCCCAAAGACATCTCAATTTTCAATAAGCCTTGAGGCCGCCCTCTTTCCATACAATCTGCTCCTTGCTTCCTCTGCTATCTCTGCCCTCTGGCCACCTTCCCAGACAGTCCATTTTCTAAACATGTATATTATTTTAGGGACGATAACTGGTTTGAAATATTTTATTGCTCAGTTCCTCTGTGAGGTTGTATTGTAGACATTTGGGGATAAACAGGCAACATTAGCCATCTGCGTATATGAATAGACTCAAACCTGCCCATGATAACTAACTAACGTGGTCCAAGGTTCTGCTAGAATTAGGGAGAAAAGCAGGGGAATTGGGGTGTCTTCTTAGAATGTCCCCATTGACAGAACAAAGAGGTAAAGTTTGTCTTCAAGACCTTCTCCCCTCCCTACTTAGTGTCATTTTGTCTCTCTGGATTAGGCATTTCCTTTTTTTTTTCTTTTTCTTTTCTTTTCTCTTTTTTTTTTTTTTTTTTGAGATGGAGTCTCGCTCTGTTGCCCAGGCTGGAGTGGGAGTGCAGTGGCGCGATCTCAGCTCACTGCAAGCTCTGCCTCCCGGGTTCATACCATTCTCCTGCCTCAGCCTCCCGAGTAGCTGGGACTATAGGCGCCCACCACCATGCCCAGCTAATTTTTTATATTTTTAGTAGAGACGGGGTTTCACCATGTTAGCCAGGACGGTCTCGATCTCCTGACCTCGTGATACACCCGCCTCAGCCTCCCAAAGTCCTGGGATTACAGGCGTAAGCCACCGCGCCCGAGCTCTTTTTTTCTTTTTTCTTTTTTTTAAGATGGAGTCTGGCACTATCACCAAGGCTGGAGTGCAGTGGCACGATCTCGGCTCACTGCAACCTCTGCCTCCCAGGTTCCAGAGGGTCTCCTGCCCCAGCCTTCTAGTACCTGGGATTATAGGCACGTACCACCAAGCCCAGCTAATTTTTTGCATTTTTAGTAGAGATGAGGTTTCACCATGTTGAGCAGGCTGGTCTCAAACTCCTGACCTCAAGCGATCTACCTGCCTCGGCCTCCCAAAGTGCTGAGATTAGAGGAGTGAGCCACTGCGCCCGGCCTGGATTAGGCATTCTTGTTCCCCAACCCTAAACATCTAAACCATTTTAGAGAATTGATCTTGTTTCCTAACGTATCAGGTTGGAAAGCAATTCCTGATAAGGTGTTAATAAAACAAACAAATAAACCACAGTAAGTACAAAAATCAAAACCACCACCACAAAAAGTCTCCTAAAGGTATCTGCAATGTGATTCATTCATTCCCTCCACAGACGGCTGCTGAGTGCCTATGGCGTGCCAGACATGGTGCTAATTAATGAAGATGAAACAATGAATGTTCAGAACTCAGTGTGTTAATGCTACGATAGAGTGCATGAGATGCTAGGCAAGCTAAAAAAAAAAAAAATAAGCATTTTGTGCCAAGCTTTGTGTGCATTGTCTCATTTCCTTCTCCCAACAATCCTAAGAGGCAGATAGTATCATTACTGTCATTCTACAGAGGAGGAAATGAAGGTTAGGGAGGATACATAGGTTGCCCAAGGTCACATGGTTAGTACATGCTAGAACATGGACTTGAATCCTTACGTGGCTGACTCCAAATCCACGTATCAAGCTTTAGCCAGGTTGTTTTCCTGCGTCCAGCAGAAGACACACTCAAAGTCAGTTCAGTGAAGAAAGGGAGGCACATTCCAGGTGAAAGGAACAGCATGTTAGAGGGTTCAGAGGCAAGAGTCATGGCGTGTTCAAAGAAACCCATCTAGATCATGTTGTTGAGAGCGATCTAATGAAAGGAGAGACATGTCAAGGGCAAGCCTGGAGAATCCCCACATTTTAGGATACAAGGGCAAAGAGGAGGAAGCAGGAAGGAGAGACTTAGCAGAATGAGGAAGGAAAACCTTCAAGCCACCCGGGAGTGAAGGGCGGGATGTCAGGCACATGAATCCCAAGGTCCGGAAGAGATGTTTTAGAGCATCTTTTAGAGACTTACACAAAGATTCACTGCATAGGTCACCATCTGTTTCTCCCACACCGCCCAATGAAAGGACTGACCATGGGTGAACTGGCTGATGGATGGAATCACAAAATTGTAGAGCTGGGTCATGGGATCATTTCATGTAACCATCTAATTTTCCACAAGAGGAAATGGAGATCCAGAACTCTACGGTGGTTTTCCTAACATCGCATAGCTGATTAAGAGTTGTGATTAGAATTCAGATAATCTGACTCTAGCTCAAAGCATTTCTGACATATATTCTATGCAAAGGACATGAACAGACAATCCACAAAGGAAATGCGAAAGGCCAATAAAACACGAAAAAAATTGCTTAACTTCACTCATAATCAAAGAATCCACAATAGTATTGGGAAACAAACACACTTGTGTATTACTGGGGGAAATCTAAATCATAATAATCTTTTACGGAAGATATTTTGGCAATATGGAAATGGCAATATAGTATAGTGATTAACAATATCAGCCTTGAAGTCAGACAGTCAGGTTCAAAGCTAGGTCTGCCAATCACTCTCACTTATTTACCATTTTCTGGGCACAAGTCTCAGTTTCCACTGGAAAGTATGTACATTAATTGTACTTACCTCATAAATTTGTTGTGAAGGTTAAATGAGATTATTTTTATAAAGCATTTAGCACAGTGCCTAGAATATAAACAGTCCAATAAATGGTATCCTCCTGATCATTATATACAAAAAGTTGTACAAATATTCACATTCGTGGGCCTGGCAATTTCATATCTTGGAATTTATCTTACAGAAATGATCAGAACTGAGCACAAAGATTTATGTACATGGACATTCATCACAATATTATTTATAATAGTGAAAAATTGTAACCACAAATTCCCAACAAAAGAGTGGGTAAATAAATGATGGTTCATCTGGTTGATGGAATACCATGTAGCCATTAAATATCATGCTGTAAAAGAACACTTAATCATCTGGGAAAACATCCATATCAAGGGACAAAAGCAGGTTATACAGCAATACATAAGCATAATGCCAATTTTATAATAAAACATACATATATGCATGTATTCTACAAACATAGAAAAGAGTGAAAGGCAACTTGGTGGGAAGGAAAGAACTTTGACATAAATCCATGCTGGTCATACGAATGCATGTCTATAGGAGACCCCTGTTCCCTGAATTGAGGAAAACCCAGTTCAGTGGATTGTGTTGTAAACTCTGTAACAAGGTTAAGATAAAAAAATAAAAATAAAAATCAGTTCCTTTTTCTGATATTATCAAAACTATATAAATATTTGAGTTTAACAAGGATTCTCCACTTTTTGGGTTTAAAAGACCTGAAAGGAATTTATATTTTATGGTTGAAAATGTATCTCAGCATATTGGGATTTCTGTATTTAACTTCTATTAACGCTTTTCAATGCCAGCATGAAAACATGTACCTTAGACAATCGTCCTCAGTGGTATTTCTTATGGGAAGCTGATTAGACTAAATAAAATAACGTAGCAAACTAAACAGGCAAACCTCTGTGGATAGACACTGAAAAAGAATGTTAGAGTTGATTTCTTTACTATTTTCTTCCATCAATATGTCTCAGGAAACCTACAGAGGAATTATAGTACAAATGAGAAAAATAAAGAACACAAAGAAATAAGTGACCATTTTTCCACCCATATGATTCCAAATTGTTCACTCTAATAGACTTTGAAAAGAGTAGTTTGCATTCTCAGTCATAAATCACTTATCTACTCTTTCTAGCTGTCCATTATTTGTGTAAGGTTTGGAACATACACATCAAACAGGTCTTACAAATATAAAGAATCCAACATTATTCTGTTTTGGGGTTTTTATTGATTGATTGATTGATTTTGAGACAGGGTCTTGCTCTGTCACCCTGGTTGGAGTGCAGTGGCACAATCATGGTTCACTGCAGCCTCCACCTCCCTAGCTCAAGCAATCCTCCTATCTCAGCCTCCTGAGTAGCTAGGACTACAGGTGCATGCCACCATGCCCGGCTAATTTTGTTTATTTTTTGTGCTTTAATTTATAGGACAATTAAATTATAAATGTGTTTCTAATAACATGCTCTTGGACAAGTCACTTAACTTATCAAATCCTCAGTGTCTTCATTTCTAAACATATAGTACCATTTGCGTAAATGCCTTTATACTTTGGTTTATATAAGAACACTCTAGTTTTGAAAGATAGTTTATAGTTTCACTGTACATTTTTATGTCTCATATGAATATAACAAATCTATGAATGTAGGCTTGATTATATTTTTTTATTTAAAAAGATAAACTATTTCTGTAATAATAAACTATTTTCCCCAAGTAGTGTAGTTACTTGAGTAGGAGAGCCAGGACTGAAAACTAGATCTCAAACTCCAAAACTCCTCCTGTTTCTGCTATATCACATTGCCTCCAAGGCCATAAGGCTCATTTATTTTATTATTATTATTTTTTGGAGACGGAGTCTCGCTCTGTCGCCCAGGCTGGAGTGCAGCGGTGCGATCTCGGCTCACTGCAAGCTCCGCCTCCTGGGTTCACGCCATTCTCCTGCCTCAGCCTCCGGAGTAGCTGGGACTACAGGCGCCCGCCACCACGCCCGGCTAATTTTTTGTATTTTTAGTAACGACGGGGTTTCACCGTGGTCTTGACCTCCTGACCTTGTGATCCGCCCGCCTCGGCCTCCCAAAGTGCTGGGATTACAGGCGTGAGCCACCACGCCCAGCCAACGCTCATTTAAAAGCAAGTTTTTAGATATCTTTGCAGGTGGCTTTTGTGCACAGCTAAGATTATTCAGTGGTTACAATTTTTTGTTTTGGTTTGGTTTGGTTTTGAGACAGGGTCTTGCTCTGTCGCCCAGGTTGGAGTGCAGTGGTGGAATCACAGCTCATGGCTACCTCTGCCTCCCGGGCTCAAGCAGTCCTCCCACCTCAGCCTCCTGAGTAGCTGGGACTACAGGCCCGTGTGCACATCACCAGGCCTAGCTAGTTTTTGTATTTTTTGTAGAGATGAGGTTTCACCGTGTTGCCCAGGCTGGTCTCAAACTCCGGAGCTCCAGTGATCCACCCACTTCGGCCTCCCAAAGTGCTAGAATTACAGGTGTGAGCCACCATACTCCACCAACAATCATTTTTAAGGAGGCTTTTATAAGTTCAGTTGAAACTCCTTTAAACATTTTTAACTACATTTATATATTTGATGTATTAGATTGCCTTTTAACATAACTCAGGTGTCTGTCTTAACAACAATTTCAAAAATTTCCCAGGTATCCGTATTATTCTTGTAAGTCTAACAAAGCATGCTGAATCATATATATGAGATATATATGTGTTACTATAGGCCGGGCGCGGTAGCCCACGACTGTAACCCCAGCACTTTGGGAGGTGGAGACGGGCTGTTCACCCGAGGTCAGAGGTTCGGGACCACCCTGCCCAACATGGCAAAACCCCATCTCTACTAAAAATACAAAAAAATTAGCTGGGCATACTGGCGGGCGTCTGTAATCCCCGCTACTTGGGAGGCTGAGGCAGGGAAAATTGCTTGAAACCGGAAGACGGAGGTTGCAGTGAGCCGAGACTGTGGCACTGCACTCCAGCCTGGGTGACAGACTGAGACTCTGTCTCAAAAAAATAAAAATAATAAGAAATAAAATAAAATTTGTTACTATAAATGCATAACTACGCTGTCTTGACTTCTCTTAAGTGTTCCAATACTTTGTATGAATGTGGAAAGATTTCTATATAGAAATCACCAGCCTAAATCAATTATGATATTTATTTAGAATAACAAGACTGACTTATTTAATCTAGATGTGAAATTCTCTTAAAAGTCACAAATATAAACAGATTCCTTCTTGACATAAAATATAAATATTATAGGTTTGATCTTCTTAAATGTTTATGTGCTTAAGTTTAAATCACTTCAAACTTTGGGTTTGGGTTGATTTTGAGGTTTGTGGCCTCAAGGGAGGCCTGTTTCCGTCAGGGAGCACATGGGTGCAATGGGCTGGGAGCTGAGCCTGCCATCTGATCACTGGGCTTCTCATGGTTACTCCTGAATATTAGGGAGAATTAAAGTTGCTGCTTTGCATCAAAGACAAGTAGATTCTCTGGAGTCCCTCTTGGTACTGCCACATCCAGTGGCCAGAGTTAGCAAAGACTATCATCCCTAGAATTCAGAGACTTCAGGAATGAAGGTTGAGGCCATGTCCCCAGGCAAAGAAGTCTGGCCCACTGAACAACGGACTGGGAGCAAAGACTACACGGAATGGGTAGTAGAGGAAGGAAGTTATGAAAACCAACTTTGAGTTGTGAACAATAGCAAAACTGAGGACTGTGGTAGCTACTCATATACCTCTATTTATATAGGTATATGAGTGTCTACCTATCAATCAAGTATCTCTATACATAGGAGTAGCTCGCTCTCTCTGTACATATATACATACACATAATACATAATTTTTTTTTTTTTTTTGAGACAGAGTCTTGCTCTGTCACCCAGGCTGGAGTGCAGTGGAGTGGTCACTGCTCACTGCAGCTTCACTTCCCCAGGCTTAGGTGATCCTTCCATCTCAGCCTCCTGAGTAGCTGGGAAAACAGGCACATGCCACCATGCCTGGCAAATTTTTTTGCATTTTTTGTAGAGATGGGGTTTCGCTATATTGCCCAGGCTGGTCTCAAACTACAGGGCTCAAGAGATCCACCTGCCTCAGCCTCTCAAACTGCCGGGATTACAGGCCTGAGCCACTGTGCCTGCGCCTTTTTTTTTAAAAAAACATATATTAACTACTTTCCTTTTTATTCCTTTCCCCTGGCCCCTAATATTTTATACAGTGGTTTTTGGTCATGATTTACTTGAATTTAGCCCATAGGTTGTGGGACATCAAGACTGGGTTGTGACTGCGCTAAAGAAAACAAACATTACCTAGAGATAGATACAGTGTTGGTCTCCCTGTGGGGAGAGGACAAGTGCATTGGAATGTTACTGAGGATCTGTTGTTGTTTATTGCTGTTACCTGGAGACTTAAATTTAGGGAAAAGAGTGTATATGAACACTTAGCCAAAGATGTGGTCTGCAGTGGACAAGGTGGGTTAGTGCTCAACAGCCATTCTGACACATTTGGTGTGTCTTCCACTACTGCAGAGGTGGAACAGCACACACTCCCTTTCACACTTCTTTGAAGCAAGGTTCTGAATATAATTTAGGTTCTCACGATGCGCCAGCTTGGTTCCAGCTTCACTTCTGCTGCTTTTGCTATTTCTACTGGCAAGCTTGGTCGAGGAGTCATTGAGTGTTTCTTCAATAGAGTTAACAAATGTCCCAGTGTGCAGTCACTAGCCTTGTAGGTATCCAAAGAAATCACAAGGCATCCATTTCACCAGTGTAGATTTCATGAGGGTGCCGTGACACTGGTGCTTGCAGCTGTAGGATCATAGGGCCTCCCTAATGGTAGTGGTTTCCTAATGGTGGTAGATTTCTGATCGTGACTGTGGCAGTGTGGCTCCCAAGTCAGCAACTGTAGTGGCAGCTTCACAATGTGGCAGGCAGTTTTCTGTTACACAAAGGCCCTGATCTGGTTCCATGTGGTGGTTTAGACAGTCATTTTCAAATTTCAACTTACAAGGGTTTCCTCAACCCTAAAAACAAGCCAGAAAGCCATTTATCATCCTATAACAAATTTCCTTCTGCTTAAACTCCCTAGAGTAGTGATATGGTTTGGCTGTGTCCTCACCCAAATCTTGTCTTGACTTGTGGCTCCCACAATGGGACAGACCCAGTGGGAGGTAACTGAATCATGGGGGCGGGTCTTTCCCATGCTGTTCTCATGATACTGAATAAGTCTCATGAGATCTGATGGTTTTATAAGGGGGAGTTTACCTGCACACGCTCTCTTCTTTGCCTGCTGCCATCCATGTAGGACGTGACTTGCTCCTTCTTGCCTTCCACCATGATTGTGAGGCCTCCTCCCCAGCCATGTGGAACTGTGAGTCCATAAAACTTTTTCCTGTATAAATTACCCAGTCTTGGTTATGTCTTTATTAACAGCGTGAAAATAAATTAATATGAGTAGATTCTGACCTCTGCCAGGAAACCCCAATTCATTAAAAAGATCTTCCCACCTAGGTCTAAGTCTTTGGAATTCATCAGAATTCTCCCTTTTAAAATATTTTTCCGTATGGCAGGCTCACAGTCTTACATGTATTTAAACACCTTATCTCTCATGGCTTTGTCTGACTATGTCATGACTAATTTTATGAAAATTATTCTACTGTCAGCTCTGCCTATTTTTCATTCCACTTTATCATCTTAGGTGCCTAATGACCCACGCTGTGCATGAGCTTCCCGGGATGCCCATGGACACTTCCTTCTAGCTGCTGGCCCGTGCTCTGAACTGTTCCCTTCTCCTTGCATCCCTTGCCTCCTTGGTCAGAATTCTGTTCCTCTGTGGACAGTTTAATCTAACAAACGAATTCAGGCTGAGGTAAGTGGGGGACCATAAATATAATGTTCTAATATTGATAATAATAATAATCATAGCCACTGTTGGTATTTTTTGTTGACTGTGTGCCACGTACTTTTCAAGAATTACCTCTTAAAAATACCCAAACTTAACGAGTTAAGTCCTATTATCCCCATTTTACAGATGAGGAGCCTGGGGCCTAGAGAAGTTAAAAAAACATGATCAAAGTCTTAAAGCTAGTAAGTGTTAGAAGCAGACTCAAATCCCTGGTTGAGTTCAGAGCCTATTCTCTTAACTACCGCACACTATTTCCTCTTCAAATGCAAAGGAGTGCTTTGAGAATGTTAGGTGGCCTTGTAACTTGATGGGAAAAAATTATTTTAGGATTTTAGGATTATAGAGTCTTCTACCAACAGAAGTATTTGTATTTTACTGAAATCAGGAGAGCTAAATATAAGACAGTAGGAGCTAAACAAGAAGATTCCATATTTTGTGGGAACACAACCATTTCTGTGGTAACAAGATAAGCATTTGGGCTTATTTTATTGTATATAAGGAATGAAACTGGGAAACATAAATATTTCAAGAAGGAGAAGGCATATAGGTAAATGAGCAAAAGTAGAGAGATCTGGGAAAATCGAGAAAGGTTATTCTTATGATAAAAATATTTCATTAAAGAGTCCATATTATGATAAGCTTCTAAAAGATTAAAGTGGTATAGATAAAGCAGTAAATCGAGTTTAATGCAGGATTAGATAAGAGGCTGATAGTCTGTAATAACGATAAGATGCTTAAAGCTTAAGGTCACTGATTATTTGAAAAAGAGGAAAAGGTGAGCATGCAAAATGGATCTGGTGTTTGATAAATATTAGGTTCCCGAGGTAACAATAACCATAAATGATAAGGCAGAAACTTTGCGATCCTGGCACCTAACTGGAACGGCTGTGTGGAGATCATTTCCACGTTAGGAAATTATGTGGAAAATCTAGTGAGGTTGTCAACATTCCAATATTATTAATAAAGTAAGGCATGCATAAATCCTATGGGCTTCTCTGGTGTCTATTTAACTTTCCAAAGTGGTCAATGAAGTATAGGGAGTGAAGCTTGGGCTAACTCATGTGTGTAACTAAACCTCTGTCTAGAGAGACCAACCAGTTAAATAGCTGATCTGGGCAATTCTATTTGCAGACACTTATGGACCCTTACCAATATTCTGTGGCCAAGTTGTTCTGGGCTCAATATGACAATAACCTCCATGGAAAGAACTTTAGGATAATGAATGAATAATCAGAGAGGCTATGAAAGTTTCCAAATAAAAATTAACGTATGCAAATGCCCTTATTTTATTATAAAATTCACTTTTATTGTTGTTGCTATTATAACATTAAATTGAGACAGGGTCTTGCTGTGTTGTCCAGGCTGGAGTCTAGTGGGACTATCATAGCTCACTACAGCCTCAACTTCCTGGGCTCAATTGATTCTCCCACCTCAACCTCCCAAGTAGCTGGGACTACAGGCACATGCCACAACACCCGGCTAATTTTTGTGTTTTTTGGAGAGATGGGGTTTCACCATGTTGTCTAGGCTGCTCTCGAACCCCTTGGCTTAAGCAATCTGCCTGCGTCAGCCTCCCAAAATGCTGGGATTACAGGTATGAGCCATTGTGCCCATACATTTGGTACATTTTAACTGCCAAATGTAAAGCAAATTAATTTAATGATTTGCCCTTTGCCCAGAAAGTCATTAGGTATACATAGTTTCATCTTTTTGTTTTTCCTCCATAGTGCTAAACATAAAACTATTCTGTTCAGACTTTTGGTTTAGCTTTCTGAATCTATCCTCTACTCTCCACCATGCAAATTAAAGGTTCTGTTTTGATACTGGGAAAAAATGATCTAAGATTAAGAGAACATTGTGTGTATGTGTGTGTGTGTGTATAAATTAATTTTATATGATCACTTGTCCAAGCACAATCACATTTTCAAACTAAAAAGTGTGTCACAGTGGTTTTAGAAGAAATTAAATAATCTGGCAAGATGAAGAATGAAAAAGTTCCAAGTGAATGATCCTCTGGAGTGCAAAAAGGTTAGCTGTGAATATGCTTTTGAAATATACTACGGAGGATTCTCATCCTAAGATTATGGTCGTTCATGCCTCTAGGTTTAAGTGTTGCTCAATCAGCAAGGTGCTCAATTCACAGTGATTGCTGTGCATTTCCTTGTTGATCAAGAAAATGCATAATCTCAGCCCAGACACATTTACCAGCACATTTACCATAAAAATGAATATAAGAAATAGGATTTTGATTTAAATTTTCCAGTTGCAGCAGATCAAGAAAAATATATGCAGGAGAGGATTCCATTTGAAAAGCTCTGATTCAAATAAGTCCAAAGAGAATGCATCTCTATATACCTAATGTTGTCTTCGAATTAGATAGTAAGCTTTTCTAGCTCAGAGCCCTTGTCAATTTGATTAAACTCACAAACATGTGACTGACTCCGCCTCTGTTAAAAACACTCAAGCCAGAGAACGACTGAGAAGCGTGTGGCTTTGTCTTTGTGAGTGGGTCTTTTGGCCAAGCGATCATTACACTAGCTAAAAGGGTGTACGGTTAAATTTAATACCCCACAACTGAATTCTCCAATCGCAGTTCACTGCAAAAAGTGATTTAAACAATGCAAATTTGAGTCCAGAATCTAGAACACCCTTCCAGGCACGGAGGTTTTCCGTTTAAAATGGCCCTCGGGAAATACACTCATTTTCAACGTCGTTTTAAAAAGGCAGTTTTTGGAAGCTGCTGTCTCTTGCATATTCTCTTTCCAAGATTAAAGAACCTTCAGGTGACAACACCTAGGGTAAAAGGACAGGACATCAGGCCGCAGACGTGCGTGTGCGTGTGTGCACGCGCGTGCAGTCTCGCTTAGGTGTGGAAAAAAGGTTCGAAGAGATTCCAAAATCAAAAAAATTCCCTCGGCCTACCCCCGGCCCCGAAGACCAACTCAGACCCCACCAGACAAACTGGAAAGTCTGCAAGCCCTCAGCCAGCCCGCCCCAGTCGGCGGGGGAGTGAGTGGAGCCGACCGGCCTTACGGCCCTGCCACGTTTGGGGGCGACTCGGTTTCTCCACGGATAACCCCGGGCGCGAGGTGTGGTTCATGCCGGAGTGGGAGCTGGACAGGGAGGCTACCCGGCCGCCCACTCGGCGCCCCTGGCCCGCGTTTCCCGCAGGCGCCGGCGGCGTCGGGCGCGGCTACCGCGCTGCCATGGCAACGCCGGTCCGCCCCCTCTCCGGCCCCCGCCCCCCCCCCCCCCCCGCTTCCCGGCGCCGGCGCGCCAGCGGGGCGGGGCGGGGTGGGCGTTGCTAGGAAACCGGCGGCTGGCCGCCTCCGCGGCGCGGTCTCTCGGCTTCCACCCTTCACCTACTTCCCCTGCGGGGCCGGGGTGGGGGAGGGTCGCGGGAGGCCGTCGGTAAGCCACGTGGTGGCCCGGGGCCTCGGGGCTCCTTCTCCGTCGCGGCGCCGTCCCTTCCGGGTCGAGATGACGGCCTTTTTCCCCCTTGGCGTACAAGTATGGAGTCCCTCGCCCTGGGAGGGAGACAGCGCTCAGCAAATTTAGATGAATGCAGCACTTCAACATGGGCTCTCGATCCTCATCCCCTGCTGGCTCTATTGGGACAGTAAAGTCCCCAAACTCCACTGAGGGCCCTTCACCCACTCTTCTTCCCCGTCCAAAGGAACCATCTCTTGAACTTCACGAAATCCAGGAGCAATGCTAAGCCTTTTGTATACATCACCTCATTTTCAGTCCTGTGAGGTGGGAGCTGGGAACTTCATTTTAACGGGAATAAAATGTGGCCTACAGCTGGTTGGGGTGGAGCCAGGACTTGAGGTCCAGTTGTGCTTATTAACTTCAAGGTCTCCATCTTTTTATAATGCTCAAGTTCATCCTCTCAGCTGCCTTTTGGCTAGCCCAGCATCCCCCTTTGCTGTCCAAACGCCCACACCAGCCAGGACACACTGTCTGGAACATGGTCTGACAAGGGGATTAAAAACTTGAAATCAAGGTTGTCCAAAAAATCTGGGGCATACGGTTTATGTTGATGTATCATTGATAATTTACAGATGTCCCACTCTGTAATGTACTACCAGAATAACCACTTATGATCATCAAATTCTTAGGAAATAAAATCCAAACCAAAGAAAATTGACTCATGGTAGGTACTCTATTCTGGGATTTAACTTTTTTTTTTTCCTTGTAAACCATAGCTGTTCACTAAGGTTTCTTTCTTTCTTTCTGTTTCCTTTTTTTCTTTATTTCCTTGTCACTGACTTGAAGCTCAAGAGTGTATTTTCTACTAGGGAACTGTCTTGGGTTGCCAAGGATTTGCGTGCAAGCAATTTATTAAGGAAGTGCTTCCAGGAGAAACTAGAAAGGGAAGCAGAATAGGAAAGAAGCAGCCAAGCAAGGGAGCAATTTAAGGTGAAGTTCCAGCCCCAGCGAGATCCCCAGCTAGTTCTGGAGCATAAATTAGAATTTATCCCAACTCGAGGCAAGGGAGCTGGGGTTTTCATAACCCTGCACCAATTAGTCACTGGCTATAGTCTTTCCTGGAAAGGGTCGGGGGACAAAAATACCTAGCACTTCTAGTTCTGGGGTGAGTCTGGATGAGTCTAGGCACTTCATTTAAATGTGTTAAGTGAGTCTAGGCACTTAATACCTCTTCTGCAGTGAAGTGGCTCCTGTAGATTAAGGGAAGGAAGTTCTCTGAATGAAGTTAGGGGTATGAACCTTTAAGACTAAACCACTTAGAAGCTGGGGGCCGGGGGCAATGAACTGGAAAGGGGGATTTGAAGGGATCTGGGCAGAGCACCAACACCACCCATGACAGTCCACCCCTTGTACCACTTAGATCCACACATGCATTAGTTCGTTCTCAGGCTGCTATAAACAAATACCTGAGGCTGCAAAATTTATAAAGAAAAGAGGTTTAATTGGCTCATGGTTCTGCAGGCTGTACAGGAAGCATGGTGGCTTCTGCTTAGCTTCTGGGGAGATCTCAAGCAACTTTCAATCATGGTGGGAAGTGAAAGAGAAGCAGGTACATCCTACATGGCCAGGGCAGGACCAAGGAAGAGAAGGGGAGATGCTACACACTTTTAAGCAACCAGATCTCACCATCACTCACTCATGAGAACAGCACCAAAGGGGAAATCCATCCCCATGATCCAGTTACCTCCCACCAGGCCCCCACCTCCAACACTGGGGATTACAAATCCACATGAGATTTGGGTGTGGACACAAATCCAAACCATATCAACGTGCTTCTCACATCACTTTCATTTCATCATGTCACAGCTTATTCAAAATTCTAATTGGTTACAGATCTAGTAGGACAGACCATAGATAGCCCTTGTTGCTGCAGGTGGTCCTAAGACAATAACATATTCATTCACCATCTGTATTAGTGCCCTCTCATGTGCTAACCTGAGACTGGGTAATTTATGAAGAGGTTTAATTGACTCACAGTTCAGCATGGCTGGGGAGGCCTCAGGAAACTTACAATCATGGTGGAAGGGGAAGCAAAGACATCCTTCTTCACATGACTGCTAGAAGGAGAAGAATGAGAGCTGAGTGAAGGGGCAAGCCCCTTATAAAATCATCAGATCTCATGAGAACTCACTCACCATCACTTGAATAGCATGGGGGGAACCACCCCATGATTCAGTTACCTCCCACAGGGTCCCTCCCATGATACTTGGGGATTATGGGAACTAGAATTCAAGATGAGATTTGGGTGGGGACACAGTCAAATTATACCATCATCTTTCTTCCCTATTATCCATTCTAGATTCTCCTCAACCTCAACTAGCACCCTCCACACACACCCCCCCCCTTTTTTTTGGCAGAATCTTTCTCTGTTGCCAAGGTGGAGTGCAGTGGAGCAATTTTGGCTCACTGCAACCTCTCCCTCCTGGGTTCAAGTAATTCTCCTCCCTCAGCCTCCCAAGTAGCTGGGACTACAGGCGTGCACCACCACGCCCAGCTAATTTTTTTGGTATCTTTAGTAGAGATGGGGTTTCACCGTGCTGGCCAGGATGGTCTCTATCTCCTGCCCCTGTGATCCACCTGCCTCGACCTCCCAAAGTGCTATGATTACAGGCATGAGCAACCGTGCATGGTCTTCAACTAGCCCTGCTGCCAGTGTAGGTGGCTTGCCCAATAAAGTGACCCAAAACTTCATCTTTGAGGGATCTGAACTCTGTACTACTATGTCTTTATTAGGTAATGGTTTTTGAGTGGAAAAAAATTCCTTCTTGCCCCATTATATAGCGGCAGCCGTACCTCCTTATAATAATGATCAGTTACCCCTACCATTATATAACCGCTTTTTTCCCCCCTTTGTGGAATCCAAAATAGGACAGTAGCTGTAGTTTTGTTTAGTGGGACTCTTCTTGTGTCCACTGGTGCAAAGCATTTTCCCTTCAGGAACTAGAACCTCTAGACCCAATGCTCTACAATTGTGAGGACAGGAAGCATACATTCCCCTAAGAAGGTCTCTGAGAGTGATGGTGAGCCAGGCTACTCGTATTTCCACCCTTTGCTTCCAAGACTCATGCACTCAACTCACTAGAGATGCAATATAGTATAATGGTTATTGGTTTAAGTCACATACTGCATCCTGAAGCAGAGTGCCCCAACCTCACAGAGTATCATTTCTAAGTTAGTGCCTAGCTATGCCTTCAAAAAATGGTTATGATATTATCAGGATAGATGTTTCTGAATGGTGTGATATGTTGTGGGACCAGTGGATCTCACAGGTATGTGACTACCGACGTACTTCCTTTACCAAAAAGCGAGGAAAGAAATGCTTTGTGGATTCTGTTAGTAAATCAGACATTCTGAGTCCTATATTAGTAGATCTTGGCAAAGCACTGCAAGCAGGAAGGGCAAATCCATACACAGAATTTGTACCAATCCCAGTCAGAACAAAATGATGTCCATTCTTTCCAGGATGAAAGAAGCCCTACTTAATTAACTTGCCACTAAGTCTCTGGTTGGTGTCCTCAAGGAATGGCCCTATACTGGGCACTCAGAGTCAGTCTATGTTATTGATAGATCAGACTTTTTTAGGGGGAGAGAGGAACAAAAAAAGTCTGTCTTGCTCTGTCACCCAGGCTGGAGTGCAGTGGTGCCATCTTGGCTCATTGCAACCTCTGCCTCCTGGGCTTAAGTGATCCTCATGCCTCAGGCTTCAGAGTGGCTGGGATTACAGGCGCGCACCACCATGTCTGGCTAATTTTTGTATTTTCAGTAAAGACAGGGTTTTGCCATGTTGACCAGGCTGGTTTCAAACTCCTGGCCTCAAGCAATCTGCCTGCCTTGGCCTCCCAAAGTGCTGGGATTACAGGCATGAGCCACTGCACCTGGCCAGATCAGACATTTAGCAGTGGTAGTGGCTACATTAGCTATGGTGAGAAGAAGTTCATGCTTTTGGACTCATGCATAGCCTCCATTTCTGTCACCATAGGTACTACATTCATGAATCTATTAGGCAAGAACTAGGGTAGCAGCTAAAGACAAAGGCTGGCTGATACCTTCTGGATTAGTCATCATGTTTACGTGGTCACTTAATGCCTCTTCTGCAGTGAATGCTCTCTGATAGGCATTAATGTGTGATGCAAGAATCTGCATCCCCATTGTGCCCACTCCTATAGGTCTTCTTCCCCCAAAACTCCTTGCCTCCATTTTCTTATTGTGCACCTTCCAGACCCAAGACCAACCAGTGGAGTCATTTGCTACTGGTATATTAGTCCATTCTCACAGTGCTATAAAGAGCTACCTGAGACTGGGTAATTTATAAAGTAAAGAGGCTTAATTGACTCACAGTTCTGCAGGTTGTACAGAAGGCCTCAGGAAACTTACAATCATGGTGGAAAGGTGAACGGGATGCCAGCACACCTTACACGGTGGGAACAGGAAGGGGGAGAGAGCAAAGTGGGAGGTGCTATACACTTTCAAACAACCGGATCTCATGAGAACTCTTACCATGAGACAGCACTAGGGGGATGGTGCTAAACCATTAGAAACCCACTCCCGTGATCTAGTCACCTCCCACCAGGTCTCACCTCCAACCCTGGGGATCACAATTCAACATGAGATTTGTGTGGGGACACAGCCAAACCATATCAACTGGGAAGTCCAAGATCAGCCCCAAGGTGCTGGCAGATTCAGCACCTGAACCTGAGGGCCTGCTTTATAGTCAGCCATCTTCTCACTGTTACCTCACATGTTGGACAAGACTAGCTAACTCTCTGGGGCTTCTTTTATAAGGGCACTAATCTAGTCATAAAGGGGAGCCCTCATAACCTAAGCACCTCCCATCTTGGGACTAGGATGTCAACATGTGAATTTTGCGGGGAACACAAACATTGAGTCTATAGCACCAAGCAAGGTTGTGAATTAAGGTGAAGTTCCAGCCTCAACCTGACCCCTTAGGAGCTTTTGAGAATAAATTACCAAGGAGTTTGTCCTACCTGAAAGCAAGGGGGCTAGGCTTTTATACTCCCACACCAGTAAGGAGTATATAGGCCACCATGGGGGTTTGCGAGTTCCCAGACGTTTTTGGTTCTGGAAGCATCTGAGTGAAGAGGTTCCAGGGTACCAAGAGGAGTCCTCTGAAGAGAATTGCCAACATGAACTCTTGGGAGTAAAGCCTGTAGAAACTGGGGGATGGGTACACTGAACCAATTAGGAGGAGATGTTAGGGGATTCAGACAGAGTACCACAACTACTAAAGAAGCTAAGATTAATATATAGGTAACTGACATAGAGCTTCTTGCAACTGACAAAATGGTAAACTAACCTGGGTTTCTGGCTTCCCCCTCCTCCCCAGAATCTAGCTTTGAGGAAACCACTGGGGGAGACATAAAGACTTTGGGTCCCCATGTGTGGGTTGGTGAGGGCACAGTGCATGACAGCTCTGAGCATCAGAGAAACAGTTGCAATGGAAAGATTCTGAGTAGACCATTACCTGCTGTGTCTGGGTTATAGAAGACTGTGACTTCCATGTTGCTAGTAGACTCCCTCTATTGTGTTGTTGGGTTGCATGCTTTGATATAGCAAGCAGCTTTACCAAAGCATGCAACCCCAGAACACAATGCTGCAGAGGCCCACATGGCAAGGCGATGCAGGAGGCCTCCAGTCAACAGCCTGCAAGGAACTGTGCCCCTCAACCCAACAACTCTCAGGAAACTGAATTCTGTCAACATGTGTTGGGAAGAGGATCCTTTTCCGGGTGAGCCTTCAAATGACAACACAGTCCTGATCAATAACTTGAGTGTGGCCCGTGAGAGACCTTGAAGCAGAAGATCTAACTAAATCATGCTCAGATCTGTGATCCATAGGAACTGTAAGATAATATCTGTATGTTGTTTTAAGCCACTAAGTTGTGGCAATTTGTTAAATAGCAATAGACAGCAAATACAAGCTTTCTGCAGCTGGTCTTTAGGCTTGAGCATACCTACCCTGTGTATGGTTATCAGTGTACAGGTCTTACCTACCTGCTAGAATATAACGCCCAACTTTGGATCTCCCTGCAGCAGCTAAGGTCTTGCCCTGCACATTGGAAGCACACAGTAAAAGATTCCTTTGCAGGAACTCCATGCCTAAATACCAGGCATTTATAATAATAATAACAAGAAATGATTTACTTACTTGCTATCTGCCAGATCTTGTTCTAGGTCATTTAAAATCTTAATTAATTAATGAAAAAAAATTTTTTTAAAGATAAGGTCTTGCTCTTTTTAAAGGTAGGGCCAGGCTAGAATGCACAATCATAGCTTACTGTAACCTCAAACTCCTGGGCTCAAGTGATCTTCCTGCCCAACCTGCCAAGTAGCTAGGACTACAGGCATGTACCAAACACTGGGCTAAATTTTTAATTTTTAATTATTTTGTAGAGATGGGTCTCACTATATTGCCCAGGTTGGTTTCAAACAGTTCTCCTGCCTCAGCCTCCCAAAGTGCTGGGATTGCAGGCATGAGTCACTGCATCCAGCCAAATTTTCACATTATTTAATCCTCATAGCCATCATATTAAGTAGGTTCTATTAGGACTTCCATTTCTTTCTGTTTTTTTTTTTTTTTTTTTTGAGATGGGATCTCACTCTGCCACCCAGGCTGGAGTACCGTGGTGCGATCTCCGCTCACTGCAACTTCCGCCTCCTGGGCTCAAGTGATCCTCCCGTCTCAGCCCCACAAGTTGCTGGGAGTACAGGCGTGATCCAAGACACCCAGCTAATTTTTGTATTTGTTGTGAGACAGGGTGTCACTATGTTGGCCAGGCTGGTCTTAAGCTTCTGAACTCAAGCGATCCATCCGCCTCGGCCTCCCAAAGTGCTAGGACTACAGGCATGAGCCATCGTGCCCAGTCAGGACTTCCATTTTTATGAGAAACACGATGCTTATAGCCAACAAAGAACTCGCTAAAGTCTGACACTGCCACTAACTGAGCCGGAACAGTCAGTCTGAAACCTGGACAGCCCAGTTTCAGAGTCTGTGTCGCCTGTTAGAATTGAGAAGAGATGGCGATCAGAACCACATAAACATTGTCATTTTCTGAAGCACCATTAAAAATTCCAACTCCTCAGTGTCAGCTGTCGGAGGGCAGGATTGTACCTTGTTTGACATGAAATCCCACCATTAATATTCAAAACACAGAACTAGTAGGAGCCTTTAAAAATCGGTTGAATTAGTGAATAATGAATGAATGAATGTGACACCTTGAGTAGGATGTGGGGTGGGAAGAACAGGGAACATAGAGAATGTTCTATTTCTAGATATTACAGTAGCAGAATCACATGGCTCATTCCAACATGTTTCTGTACAGTTGTTATCAATATTAGCTCTCCCAGTACTTATCTGATAGCATGAGTCGGAAATATGGTGCATTTTTCTTGATTTGAAATAGAGAGCAGAAATAATTCATAAGAGGTAAGTGAAGTGGAAGGCGGTTATTGTCCCTAACAAATGTGTCTATCTCTTACTGGTCTATACACATGTGCACACACCGAGAGCCCTGGATAGATCTAATTCTGCATTCATGCTAGTCTATTGCCTGCAGGGATAAGTGAGGTTATATAATGGGCTGGTTCAAAGAATGTGCTTGCTTGTATATGCAAATATCTGTCTAAATTGCTTAAAAATAACAAGTTTCTTAACACCCTAAACTGGGGGAATTTGGTTTGAAATGTTTAGACATTACCCCTCATTAGGCCTGCCTACTACAAATATATGAAATGAAAAATGGCTTCTTTCAATGCCGAGTTTCTTAGCCACATAATAGTTTTAGAGTAAAGGAAGAAGTTTAAGTCTTTTCTTATATTTCATTCATATTTTAAGTACTTGGGTCAGGATAATAATTTTATTTGTTAACAATTTTTGGCTGGGCACTGTGGCTCACGCCTGTAATCTCAACACTTTGGGAGGCCAAGGTGGGTGAATCACCTGAGGTCAGGAGTTTGAGACCAACCTAACCAACATGGCGAAACCCCGTCTTTACTGAAAATACACAAAATTAGCTGGATGTGGTGTGTGCACCTATAATCCCAGCTATTCAGGAGGCTGAGGCATGAGAATCACTTGAACCCGGGAGGTGGAGGTTGCAGCGAGCCGAGATCACGCCACTGCACTCCAGCCTGGGTGACAGAGTGAGACTCTGTCTCAAAAAAACAAAAAATAAAGAACAAAAAAAATTTGATGATTAGGCTGCTTTGGTTATTTAACACAGACACAAAATGTATGGTAGAGTTCCACTAACTATGTTGTCATCATCTACTTAGTAGAAGTGGACTCTGCTGTTTTTATTTATTTATTTATTTAATTTTATTTTTTTGAGACAGGGTCTCACTCTGTCACCCAGGCTGGAGTGCAATGGCATGAGCTCAGCTCACTGCAACCTCTGCCTCCAGATTCAAGCAATTCTCCTGCCTCAGCCTCCCAAGTAGCTGGGATTTACAGGCGCACACCACCATGCCCAGCTAATTTTTGTATTTTTAGTAGAGACGAGGTTTCAGCATGTTGGCCAGGCGGGTGTTGAACTCCTGACCTTAGGTGATCCGGCCACCTCAGCTTCCCAGACTCTGCTATTTTTGGTGGTGCTTTCTGCTGTCTAAGAAAACTAGGTGCAGCTAACTGACCTGCATTTTCTTTGCCTTTCTCTTTTCTTTGATTGCCATCCTGACTGTGGCACACAAAGCTGGTCACACCGAGCCCTGGTTCACACCTTTGACCTACTCTCCTGGTCTCCTCAAAATAAAGGGTACAGTCCTTGGCCTGGCCTTCCTGGCCTTTGTCATCCAGCCTCTACTCCTATCACTGACTTCATGTGTCAAAGGTTTCTCCCACTCTCCAGCCTCCATCTTTCTTCTCTCTCCTCCATTTTCAGTTTCTCAAATTTTCTATGATTTCCAAAGTCTTTAGGCCTTTGCACACATGATTCCCTCTGTCTTTTTCACCTTTCTTGTCCACTCCCTGGGTCTTGACTGACTCTTGGGCTTCCTGCTAAGATGTCAGCATCTTCGAAGCACTCCCTCAGCTGAGGTGGGGTGCTGCATTAGTCTGTTTTCACACTGCTGATACAGACATACTTGAGACTGGGCAATTTACAGAAGAAAGAAGTTTAATGGACTCACAGTTCCATGCAGCTGGGGAGGCCTCACAATCATGGTGGAAGGTGAAAGGCACATCTCATATGGAGGCAGACAAGAGAAGAGAATGAAAGCCAAACGAAAGGGGTTTCTCCTTATAAAACCATCAGATCTCACAGACTTACTCACTACCACAAGAACAGTATGGAGGAACCACCCCCATGATTCAGTTATTTCCCACAGGGTCCCTCCCACAACATGTGGGAATTATGGGAGATACAATTCAAGATGAGATTTGGGTGGGGACACGGCCAAACCATATCACGTGCCCTCCTCAGGGCTCCTGTGGATCTCAGAAGGCCCCCTGCCGAGGGTCCACTTCATTAACATTGTCCAACTCCCTGCTGGCCCATGAGCTCCTAGAGGGCTGGGACCCTGTACTGTTTGCTTCAGTACCCTGCACAGGGGCCTGGGTCATGGAAGAAATTTTAAAAACATAAAAGGAAAAAAATCTGTTAATGAATGTCCTCATTACTCTCCTGTAACCTTCGTTTTTCCACTTTGGGGGGGATCTAAACTGCAATTAGTACAGTTAGTAGAGTTTGTAAATTTCATTCCAATTGAATGACAGTTTAAGTAAAATAAAAGCTGTTAGCACAATAGAAAATTTTTTTGAAAGCAAAATGAAATTAACTTTGGAAATTTCAATCACATGAAATTAATTTCTATAATTTAAAGCATGCATTTGAAAAACAGCTTCTCAGATCTTGGAATCAAGCACTGCTTCTAAATCAATCTATTTTCAATGCTTGCAGACCCCCATCGCTGTATGAGAATATGGCCATAAAGGCGATGCTGCCTCTCACCCTCCCTCGCAACTTTTCTTAGAAAGCGTGACATGCATTTTTTTTCTGCTGGCATTATAATGAAAGGAAGGGTAAATATAGTAAGATTTTGCTTCATGTAGTGCTATAGGACATAAAAATAGATAGGAAGGTCTAAAGAACTGCCCTAAAATATAGTGTTTATGAACTAAATTGATTTTTATTTAGAACAGAATTCTCTCTGTGCAGTGCACACTGTTGCCTTTGGTATCTCCCCTGGTATTACTGGCAGTAATAACAGTCTCACCAAAGAGAAGGGATATAACTTTGATAATTTAGGAGTGTTCTCAATCAGGCCTCAACACCCTCCTAGGTGGAATTGTCTTTAAAACTGGTGCTGGAAGTTGATAAAGTCAAGGCTTTATTTTTACTGTAAAGGTTCTGATGGGCCTTGTTCTAAACTCTTTGTAAACGATAAATCACTGTTAGAATTTTGTTTAGAGTCTGAAACTGCCTTTATCGGTTTGAATTTTTAGAGCCGGGGGCTGAATTTCCTGTTCGTGTACATCATGTAGCTCTTATTCTAGGAAAAACTCCAGTGACATTCTTGTTCAGTAAAGTGAAGTAGGCCTGACCCTATTTATCAAGACTGACTTCTTAGGTTTGCTGAAAAGACATTCAATGGCTCACCAGGCAAGTCAAGAAATGAGAACACTACCAAAAGAGAGCATAAGATAAAGGGGGTATCTCAGTCTGTTTGGGCTGACTGATACCATAGACTGGGTAATTTATAAACAACAGAAATTTACTGCCCACAGTTCTGGAGGCTGGGAAGTCCAAGATCAAGGCAGCAGCAGATCTGGTTTCTTGTGAGGGCTCATGCCTCATAGATGGCACCTTCTGTGTGTCCACACATGGTGGAAGGGACAAACAAGCTCCCCAGGCCTCGGTTGTAAGGGCATTAATCCCATTCATGAGGGCAGTGTCCTCATGACCTAATCACCTCCCCACCTCTTCATACCATCACTGTGGGGCTTAGGTTTCCATGTGAATTTTGGGGGGACACAAAAATTCAGACCATAGCAGAGGATGTATTCACTTCTTAGGGCTGCCATAACACAATGCCATAAGCTTGGTGGTTTACAAAAACAGGTACCTATTCTCTCACAGTTCTGGAGGCCAGAAGTCCAGAATCAAGGTGTTGGCAGGATTGGTTCCTTCTGGTGGCTATGAGGAAGAATCCCTTCCACATCTCTTTTCTAGCTTCTGTTGGTTGTCAGCAATCATTGGTGTCCTTTGGCTTATAGAAGCATGACTCTAATCTCTGCCTCCATCATCACAGGCCCTCCCACTTTGCGTCTTTGAGTCTGTGTCCCTCATCTCCCTCTCCTTTCTCTTAGAAGGAGCCCAGTCACTGAATTTAGGTCTACCCTAAATCCAGGATGACTTTATTTAAAGATCTTTAATTACATCTGCAAGGACCCATTTTTTTTAAGTTCTGGGGTACAAGTGCAGGACGTGCAGGTTTGTTACATAGGTAAACATGTGCCATGGTAGTTTGCCGCACCTGTCAACCCATCATCTAGGTATTATGCCCCACATGCATTAGCTATTTATCCTGATGTTCTCCCTCCCCCCAACCCCATGATGGGCCCTCGTGTGTGTTGTTCTCCTCTCTGTGTCCATGTGTTCTCATTGTTTAGCTCCCACTTATGAGTGAGAACATGTGGTGTTTGGTTTTCTGTTCCTGTGTTAGTTTGCTGAGGATAATGGCTTCCAGCTCCATCCATGTGCCTGCAAAGGACACGATCTCATTCCTTCCTTTTTATGGCTGCATAGTATTCCATGGTATATATGTATTGTATTTTCTTATGAGGTCACATTCACTGGTACCAGAGGCTATGACATGGACATATCTTTTTGGGGGACATAATTCAACCCACACTAGAGAAGGAAAATTCACCAAGGTAAAAAAAAATTCTTGCTGCTTTGACCCTCTCAAGAGCCTCTTATATTTTGACCTTCTGAATTTTCCCCTCCAACCACTGAGGCTAACCCCTGCCCCTTTTACAGTGTTTACAATAAAACCAGAATATGAGATATCATTGTGAGGAGAGCTTGAAGACTGAAAAAGAGAAAAAATAACCAATAAGCAAGGAAGGAAGACTGGTATTAAAATCCTAAAAGATCAAAATATAGAACTAGTGACATATAACATGATCTCATTTTTTGACAAAAAATAATTGCATATATGCTAAAAGGATATATGCCAAAAGTACACAGGGATTCCCTGGGTTTTGGGAGTATAGAATCTTAAATTCCTTCTTTATGTGTATTTATATTCTATAACTTTATGTAATTTAAAAACATATTTTTAAACATAAGAACTAATTGTTTATTAAAAGATATGAAATCTACTGGGCATGGTGACTGACATTTGTAATCCCAGTGATTCAGGAGGCTGAGATGGGAGGATCGCTAGCGGTCAGGAGTTTGAGACCAGACTGGGCAACATAGCAAGACACCATCTATAAAAAAAAAATAAAAAAACGTAGCTGGGCATGGTGGCATGCACCTGTAGTCCCAGCCATTTGGGAGGCCCAGGTGGGAGGATTGCTTGAGTCCAGGAGCTCGAGACTGCAGTGAGCTATAGTTGTACCGCTGCACTCCAGCCCGGGCAACAGAGCTCTCTGTCTCAAAAAAAAAAGATAATGAGATTCTAGTATCTTAGTCCATTTAGGCTGCTATAACAAAATACCATAAACAGGGAGACTTTTAAACAAGAAAAACTTATCTCTCACAGTTCTGGAGGCTGGGAGTCCAGGATCAAGGCACCAGCAGATCTGACATCTGGTGAAAGCTCACTCTCTACTTCATAGATGACTTCTCTTGCTGTGGCCTCATGTGGTGGAAGGGGCAAGGCAGCTCCCTGGGGCCTCTTTGATAAGGGCACTCATCCCATTCATGAGTACTCTGTCCTCACGATCTAACCTTCCTCCAACAGCCCCTCCTTTTAATGCCATCGTGTTGTTGATTAGATTTCCAACATATGAGTTTTGGGAGGACACATTCAGACCATAGCATGCAAGATGGTAAAGGATTACTCACCTGGTCTGGTCTTTCCAAGAGGCAATTACTCTGAGTCAAGTAGAGAAGGTGGGACAGGAGTCAGTAGGCACCTTTCCCTGAATCTCCCTTTACAGCTTCCACACACCATATCCTGGGGTTTGGCCACTGTCTAGATGATCTTACTGAATTGTAGATGTGAGAGCTGGAAGAAACCTTACAGATCAACCTCCTTATTTTATAGACCATGAAAGAGAGCCCTAGAGAAGGTAACAGGCTCTCCCAAGGCCCCATGGACAGACATAGAGCTGAGACCAAACCCCAAGAATTGCATTTCCCAAGTGGAACTTCTTCCATTAAATGCAGGCAGCTGCTGTCAAGGTCTTGTCCATGAACCAGTGAACTAACACAAATTATAGTGCCCATTTCCAGTTCAACTTCTAATGAATACACCACATATCTGTGCCACTACTAGGTGTGCAACATTTGTTAAGACTTATTCGTAAAACTATTACTAACTACCTGCACCCCATCCAGTCACTGGGTAATAAAGACAGTTAGGCACATCTTCAGGGTGCTACCTAGTTAACAAGAAACTAACCTAAATGTCCCAGGCCTAGCTAGGTTGTGAATACAAATGAGACCATTTTAATATAAAGACATAACTCTCTGTGACTGGAGTTCCCAACTGCTGTCTTAGAATTTTAACACCCTTGCAAATCCCTGCCCAGGTTATTTTAGGGAGTCTCAGGTCATAGGGATGTAAAGGTTTGGGGTTTGCTTGTGGTGTCTCACAGACATTCAGCAGTAGCTCTGCTCATGGTCCTCCCAGGGCCTCATCTGGGAAGTCAATGGTCCAAAAACTATTTGAGGAGATATGTTTATTAATTTTAGGTGTCAACATAGGTATGTCACGGTACTCAGATATTTGGTCAAACAATTCTAGATGTTTCTGTGAAGATTTTTTTAAAGGTAAGTTAACATTGAAATCGTCAGGTGTGGTAGATCACACCTGTGGTCCTAGCACTTTGGGAGGCCAAGGCAGGCAGATTGCTTGAGCTCACAAGTTCAAGACCAGCCTGGGCAACATGGTGAATCCCCATGTCTACCAAAAACAAAAAACGAAAATTAGCCAGGAGTGGTGGTACGTGCCTGCAGTCCTAGCTACTTGGGAGGCTGAGGTGGGAGAATGGCTTGAGCCCAGGAGATGGAGGTTGCTGTGAGCCGAGATCATGCCACTACACTCTAGCCTGGGCAATAGAGCCAACCTTATCTCAAAACAAAACAAAACAAAACAAAACAAAACCAAGACCAGATTAATATTGAAATCAGTAGACTTTGAGTAAAGCAGATGACCTTCCATAATGTGGGTGGACCTCATCCAGTCAGTTGAAGTTCTTAATAGAAAAAAAGACTGACCTCCCTGGAGAAAGAGGGAATTCAGCCAGTAGACTCGGCCTTTGGACTCTAACTGCAGCACCTCCCTGGGTCTCTAACTTTGCTGGCCTACTCTACAGAGTTTGGACTTGCCAGTCGCTGTAGCCATTTTAAGGGCTAATTCCTTAAAATCAATCAATCTCTCTCACATCTATACACTTTTTACTTTATTATTATTATTTTTTTAAGTAGAGACAGGGTTTTGGTGTTTGCCCATGATGATCTCAAACTCCAGGACTCAAGTGATCCTCCTGCCTGCCTCAGCCTCATAAAGTGCTGGGATTATAGGTGCAAGCCTCCATGCCCAATCTCATTGGTTCTGTTTCTCTGGAAAACCCTGGCTAGTGCGGAAGACTTAACCATCACTGTTAGTGCCAACCTAGAGAACCCTGTTTCCTTGACAGTCTAGTCACCAAAACTTTGTGGCTTCTTCACAGCTGCCATCAGACCTGCTATTCGTCCTGAGAAGGAAATGAGAGGACCACCATCCTCAATTCTGTGTCAAACTTGCTAGTTAGAGGTTGGGCTCGGTAGCTCACGCCTATAATCCCAGCACTTTGGGAGGCCAAGACAAGTGGATCGCTTGAGGCCAGCAGTTTGAGACCAGCCTGGCCAAAATGGTGAAACCTTGTCTCTACTAAAAAAATATATATATATATAAAAAGTAGCCAGGCATGGTGGCACATGCCTGTAATCCTAGCTACTCAGGAGACTGAGGCACGAGAATTGCTTCAACCCGGGAGGCAGAGGTTGCAGTGAGCCAAGATCACACCACTGCCCTCCAGCCTGGGTGACAGAGTGACTCTGTCTCAAAACAACAACAGCAACAAAAACTTGCTAGCTAGAGCCCTGAAGTAGCTAATAGATGATAAAAAAAACCATAATGCCTATGGAAAAAAGGACTCATAAATAACTTAAAGACATTTGTTACTAAAATAAAAGCACAAGGATAGCAAACTAAATAAACATATTACTAACTATATATAGATTGAAAATGAGTAATAGTACTGGATATTTTTCCATTTCCCAACTTTTACTACCTGAACAGTTTTCAGGATTTGCCTTCTCTATGGTTTCAAAAATAAGCTTGTAAATCATAGATAACACACACGCTAAATTTTTTCCCCTCTTTTTGCGGGGGAGGGGACAGTGTCTTGCTCTGTCACCCAGGTTGAAGTGCAGTAGTTGCAATAACAGTTCACTGCAGCCTCCACCTCCCAGGCTCAAGCAATCCTCCTGCCTCAGCCACCATAGTAGCTGGGACTATTGGCATGCACCACCATGCCCAGCTAAATTTTTGAATTTTTTTGTAGAGACGGGGTCTCTCTATGTTGCCCAGGCTGGTCTTGAACTCCTGGACTCAAGTGATCCACCCGCCTCGGCCTCCCAAAGTGTTGGGATTACAGGTGCGAGCTCCCGTGCCTGGCCCTATGTCTTCTATGTCTGATTCTTCATGCGCATATTGCATGTGCTTTGTACTTTTTAGAATGGAGTTGTTGATTGTCTTGCCTCTCATTTTTCTATTGTGGTCCCAGAGGTGTGGAATAGCTGGAATAAAACAGTACCATCATCGCCTATTATGTGAGGAAGGCATTATTATCCCTATGGTGCAGAAATGGAAACTGAGGCTCAGAGATGTCAAACAATTCTCTTAATGTCACCCAGCTAGACTGTCCCAAAGCTGGCCCTAAGCCCAGGGCTATGTGAATCCAAGTTGACATTGCCTTTTTGATTGAGATGGTTTGAGTAATTTTTATCGAATTGGCTTAATATAGCTAAGTAGTGATTTGCCAAATTTGTGCCACCACGTAGAAGGTTATATAGGTCTGTATCCATAAGCACCACAGACTAATGTCATTGCCTGTGCTGCCTGCTCCTCCCACAGGTGACCCTGTTTCTTCCCTTCCATCAACACAGCTGGCTGTTCTCTGGCCCTTGGCTACAAGCTCTCAGCTTCCTTGATCTTTTCCAAGGCTTCATTGCAAAGCATCTGCTTCTTCTCTGCCTTCTGTTGCATCTCAGTTTTCTATTCCCCACTCCTAGGTAGCCCCCCCAACAAATTTTAAAAAATCTAATTATTCCTAACACAAGTGAGTTTAAAGCATATGAAGCAAATTTCTCACAGTTGCAAATAAAGGCACTGTACTCATTAGTACAAGTGACAAAAATCCAACTCAATCAGCTTTATGGAGTTAATTGGCTCATGGGGGTGACCAGCTTCAGGCATAGCTGTATCAAGTGCCTCAAACAATGATAACAGGGCTCTATCTTTTGACTTTGATTGACTTCACTCTCAAACAGAATCTCTCCAAAATGGCTGCAAGGAGCATGTCTGTCTAGCATCTTCAGGCTCCTGTGTTCTTTAGATCTCTGCATCCTAAGACAAGGGAGAAGGACACTTCCCTCCACCCCCACCCCTACCCCTAGCTCTCAAGCAAACTCCCTATAATGATTTTGATTCACTTTGCTTGGGTTGCATTACACCCCAGCAATAGGGTGGGGTCATACTGTTGACAGCCTTGCCAACATTACACAAAATGGGTGAAGAGTCATTACCTTCAGATAGAAAAACAGGAGACAGAGTAACATTCCACCTCATCACGAACTTTCCCTGAGGGACTCTCATGACAGCAGAAAGAGGAGGCATGTGTCCTCTATCTAACAACCACAACCACCATAGTCTCATTCAGCTAGATTGACCCCACCTTCCAGTTGGCCTGGGCTGAACAGGTGCCCAGCGTTAGATCCAGAGGCCAGGAGAAAACAGCCAGATGCAACAGGCACACCCAGTCCCTGAAGCCCTCACTGGTCACAACTACCCCAGGCCCTGCCAGAAGTATCTGTGGAGAAGAGGGATGGAGGCGTTCAGCCCCCTTCTCCACTCCTAGACCCCCAGAGCAACTTCAGGGACTCATTTCAACAAGTATATTCCCAATTTATTTCTATTTTTTCTCCCAGATCTAAATGATCATCATGATGGTGATGGAGGAAGCAGTGATAATGATGATGATGATGTTATAAAACTAAAATTATTGAGCAGTGAGTACTGCTCAAGATGCTTTAGATACATCAGTTCATTGAATCCTCTCAACAACCTTGTTTTACAGGTGAGCGTTTGAGGATGGGTGATAGGGTTTGACTGTGTCCCTACCCAAATCTCATCTTGAATTCTGGCTCCCATAATTCCCATTTGTAGTGGGAGGGACCTGGTGGGAGATACTTGAATCACGCGGGTGTTTTCCCCCAGCTGTTCTCATGGTAGTGAATAAGTCTCACAAGATCTGATTGTTTTATAAGGGGAAACCCGTTTTGTTTGGCTTTCATTCTCCTTCCTGCCATGTTTGCTTCCCCTTCCTCCATGATTGTGAGTTTCCTGAGGCCTCCCCAGCCACACTGAACTTGAGTCAATTAAGCTCTTTCCTTTATAAATTACCCAGTCTGGTGTAGTGTCTTTGCAGCAACATGAGAATAGACTAACACAATGGGGAAATTAAGAAATGTACCCAAGGTCACATCTAGTAAAGGAAGAACGGGGCTTCGCACTCAAGCGGTTTCTTAACCAGTTGTGAAAATTCTTGTTAGTGGGGTACTTATGATGTGCCACATGCCCTTTAACTTTCACAGGGGCCCAACAACACAGTGCCAATTATCATCCTTGCTTCATGAAGAAAGTGAGGTTTAGGAGGGTTCACCGACTCCGTCAAAGTCCCTGAAGTGCAGAGCTTGGCCAACCCCACAGTGGACTGGCTTCTGCTAGGCAGTTGGGAGCCACTGCCATCTCCAAACAGCAGGAAGAGATGCTCAAAGCTGTGCTTTTGGAAAATCAATCTGGCAGTAGTGGAGAAGATAGACTGTCTTTTCTCAGCTCAGCATTACCAGTTGGAAGGCCTAAACACGGAGCCAGCAGGCAGCAGAGCTGGGGGTTAGATCCCACATCTACCTGATTCCAGCACCCTTGCTTGAATCCCCCAAACCTAGCTGCCTGAAGCCAGATGAAGCCTTCCGGCTCCACAAGTGCCCTTCCCTCACGGTGGGTGCATTGGCACCTCACTTCCTTGCCACACTTCCTCTTGTTTTGAACCACTATATTGGCTCATCTCAGCAGCAGACAGTTCCTCTGAATAGAGTGCGCCCTGAAAAGTCACAATCTACCACCAGCTGGAGCTGGTAAGGCTGCAGTACTTCCTGTTGAATCGGGTCCTGGGGCCAGAAACCACATTGTTATTTATACCCGAACTCTTTATTCATGGCGCTTTACAAAACAAAGAAGGGGCAGCCCCCTGTCTTATGGAGCCAGCAGACCGCAGAGATACAGAAGACAACAGACAATAAGCCCTCTCCCCTCTCCTTAAGCTGTAGCTTCCATCCTGCCTGAACAGTCCCGCCACTTCCCCTTTTGTTTCTTCTATTACCTTCCTCTGAGCAGTCTTATTATGGAAATAGACCCCTAATCAACACATCAGGTTTCCGCTTTTCCAAAACGTCTCTGAAATTGGCCCGGTTCATGATGTTGTTCACTCCAAACACCCCCTGCTGTCTTTATTTTGTTCTGCTTTGCGTCCTGGCTTATATCATTTATTTCTTTGTATTGAAAGCTTGTCAACTCATGGTACCTGGCATGTATTAATTAGGAGGATGGTCTGGAGCCCGACACAGCTTGATGGAAAGCCAGTCTGAGTGGGGAATTGGGCAGAGAATCAGAAAGAAGCTGAACCAAGCAGCAGAGGGAAAGATGGCTTAAGACCATGACCCAAATTTCAGACCCGGGGTGACCGACCGTCAGCCTTCCGGGCTGGGATTCTTCCCTTAAGCTAGGACAGTCTTCACTTTGTGCCATAAAAGTACATGTCAGGTCTTACCTCTGTGCCATTTGCTCAATGTGTACCCCCCTCCCAGGATGCCCTTCCTTCTCTTTTCTACCTACTAAGCTCTGCTGCTTTTCAAGGCCAAAAAGCCTTCCACGGCTCCTCCAGTCCTGAGCAACCTCTTAGGATTATATCTATAGGATATAAGAGTATCCTATAGATACTCTTATAGGATTTCTAGCACAGAATTTAGGCCTTGATTATGTAGTCTTCTTAATGAGAACAGTCTCAGTCTCTCCAACCACCCGTCAGAGAGAAACAGGGTTCAGGAAGACATAGGTTGAATAAGAAAGAGGCTTGTTTGCTCCTCTGGGGACAGCAGGAGGAGAGGGAGAAGCCCAGCAGGCCCGTGCGATTGCACAGAAGCCGGCCTTCAGCGTTGCCCAGGACAATCCTCAGCTGTTTTTAAAAAACATTACCAAGTACACAAATCTCTGCTGCTACCAGCTGGCTAGAGTTGCCCATGTGAGAAGCAGCTCAACTGGAAACCAGTGTCTGCAAGTTGGAGGGTGCGTCCTTGGATTCTGGACTCATATCTGAAACATTTATTCCTTGTTCTGCCCACAGGTCTTAATACATATGGGGAACACTGTATTGAGGGGCTCTGTGCCCTCCCCTCAAAATCCTTGTCCACTTCTTAGTGTCCTTCCCTTGGCTTCTCTTTTTTTTTTTTTTTTGAGACAAAGTCTTGCTCTGTTGCCCAGGCTGGAGCTCAGTGGTGCAATCTCAGCTCACTGTAACCTCCGCCTTTCGGGTTCAAGCAATTCTCCAGCCTCAGCCTCCTGAGCAGCTGAGATTACAGGCATGCGCCTCCACACCCAGCTAATTTTTGTATTTTTAGTAGAGACGGAGTTTCACCATGTTGGCCAGGCTGGTCTCAAACGCCTGGCCTCAGGTGATCTATCTACCTCAGCCTCCCAAAGTGCTGGGATTACAGGCATGAGCCACCAAGCCTGGCCCCTTCCCTTGGCTTCTATGCCTGCTTCTAATGACTCTCTTCTAAAGGCTGGAGATAGATGTACCTGGAAATGTGGGTCCTCCCTGGGGGGCCACTGGTTAATGGCTGACTGGTGCAGAATATGAAGGCCCAGCTCTGGCATGCCTGGAGTTGGGATACAATGAGAGGTGTAACTTACACTCCACTGCTCTTTGTGGGGCCATGCTGAGGCTGGTACTTGGCCTGAAGTGGCTGTCTTGCTGGGCTCCTTCCCCTTCCCCATCCAGCCTGTTCCTCCTCCCACCCCCTCATTTCCCCTGGAGTACTTCGTTTATAAACCCTGGCATACTAGTCCCTATCTCCGGGACTGTGTCTGCGAGACCCTGACCTGAGATAATGCATATGGCACATCTCTTCATTGGTAGTCAGCCCACCATTGGTCCCCACAAGCCCAAATTTTAAGGCCATTTTATAAATTCAAATGTTTCCTCCAATACAGTGAAGATCCATCCATTCTCAGGTGATGTGATGATAGACACCTAATTGGAAACTTATTTAATTTTTTTTTTTTGAGACAGAGTCTCACTCTGTCACCCAGGCTGGAGTGCAGTGGCCGGATCTCAGCTCACTGCAAGCTCCGCCTCCCGGGTTTACGCCATTCTCCTGCCTCAGCCTCCCAAGTAGCTGGGACTACAGGTGTCCACCACCACGCCCGGCTAGGTTTTTTGGTATTTTTTTAGTAGAGATGGGGTTTCACCGTGTTAGCCAGGATGGTCTCGATATCCTGACCTCGTGATCCGCCCGTCTTGGCCTCCCAAAGTGCTGGGATTACAGGCTTGAACCACCGCACCCGGCCTGGAAACTTATTTTTATTCATGTCGGTTACAAATTAAAATCATCGTTCATCCTCCTAGCACAGTAGTATCTTGCCCCTCTGTGACTCTCGATGCTGCCGAGGTAGTCAGGAACAGATTTCTTTCATCTTTCTAGATCCTGTGTTTTTGACTTTTGTAGCTCAAGAATGCTTCTGCACCACTGGCCCTGCCCCAAATCCTCCTGATAGGCTACTCTGAGTAACCAAGCAAATGAGAAAATGACTTTTCTGTCCCAGGCCACAAAGATCACTAAATTCTAAGTTTATTAAAACCTCTGTCTAGACTGGGCACAGTGGCTCATGCCTGTAATCCCAGCACTTTGGGAGGCCGAGGCAGGTGGATCACTCGGGGGCAGGAGTTCGAGACCAACCTGGCCAACATGGTGAAACCCCACCTCTATTAAAAATACAAAAATGAGCCAGGAGTAGTGGTGGGGACCTGTAATCCCAGCTACTCGAGAATGGCTTAAACCCGGGAGGCGGAGCTTGCAGTGAGACGAGATCAAGATTGCACCATTGCATTCCAGTCTGGCTGACAGAGCAGGACTCCATCTCAAAAAAAAAGAAAAAAAAAACCCTCTCTAAACCCACCAGCACACTGCTATGTTTGCTGCTGCTGTGCATATTCTCTTTGAACCCCCATTCCCCACCCCCAAGCCCCAAACCAGGTCTTATAATTCTTTGCACCTTCATAGTGCTCAGCTCAGGGCCAGGGGCAAACTTGTCAAATTCATCAGTCACACGGGATATAAAAGTCACAGACAACTTTGAACCAAGCCAGGTAAATAGGGTTTGTGCAAGAATCAACCTATCCCTAGCACCAAGTACATTTCCAAGCTAGAGACAAAATTGGCCACTGAAACATACTTTTCTGAAATGTAATTTCTCCAGCTCCTTTAACTATCGGCCCTCAGGTGCATTCGGTTTTTCTTTCTAGAGCTATTGTTCCGCAACTTGACTCCTTTTCCTGCCTCTCTGAGAAATTCAAGTTTTCCTAAACTTAGGTTTTTTAGTGCTTTAGATTTCTAAGAAAGGCAGTTTATTAGGAAACCTTGTGTTTACTCAAGTTTGCAGCAGGTCCCGGTTGGCCAGCAGGCTAAATGTGATTCCTTGAAATTCTGTTCCAGGCATGGACTCCCAGGAGCTAAATGTAACATTTAGTCATCAATAGGATAATTTAGGTTCATTCTTTCTACTTGCCTCCTTAAGAAGGGATTGGAGTTCACGCTGGTGTTCTCTAGAAAACGGAAGTACCTTCCCACCCTGTAGAAGTATGTTATGATTGAAAGAGCCACCTATTTCCTGCGCTGGCTTCTTCTCTGCTTTCGGATTTAGGCACGGTGTCTTTTCAGATGTGCTGACTTTTTACGGCTTCAGCAAGGTAATACTGTATAAATGCCGTTGGCCGTTTACCATTTGGGATTCGACACCATGTCTGGATCTTGTTATGTAGGCATTTTTAGAGCATTACAGCTCAGCTGTGAAAGCACTCTGGCTTAAAGCGAAAATGCAGTAGAACCTTGCTAATCTAACAACTTAATAACACTTGCCACCCCTTCACAGCAAGGACTTAATGGTAAGACTCAAAGTGAGGCTTCATGTTTTAGAATGCACAGGAATGCATCCCACAGATGACTGTGTTATCATCAATAATCACCAACTTTGCTTATGAAATCACATACAGCAACGTTACTTTAACACCACGCTATCCTTTTAATTCAGCCACCAAAGATAGCCTCAAAATAACGAGAACCTGACTGAGACCGTCTGAGTTATGCTTTGCCTTCTCTCCTTCAGTGCCAAGATTCTACGAAAAATGTGTTGTGGACCTAGGGATTTTCTTTTCTTTTCTTTTCTTTTCTCTTTCTCTCTTGGTAGAGTTTCGCTCTGTCATACAGGCTGGAGTGCAATGGCATGACTCGGCTCACTGCAACCTCCACCTCCAGGATTCAATCCATTCTCCTGCCTCAGCCTCCCGAGTAGCTGGGATTACAGGCATGCACCACTATGCTGGGCTAATTTTTGTATTTTTAGTAGAGATGGGGTTTCATCACCTTGGCCAGGCTGGTCTCGAACCCCTGACCTCAGGTGATTCACCCACCTCAGCCTCCCAAAGTGCTGGGATTACAGGTGTGAGCGACTGTGCCCAGCCAGGCTTTTAGTTTCTTTAGTTTCTTTAGGTGTCTTTAGAGGAATGTTCTAAACACGTTTTAGATACAGGTATCCAAAACCCAGGTTAGATTATCTGCTTTTCTAAGGATTTTATTTTCACATAGATAAGTCTAATTTTTGGTTAGAATGAGTTAGTCCATTTTCTTTCCCTGTGAGGGCGAGGGAAGCGTTCATATTCAAATTTAACTTGTTTCTGATGATCTCTAAATGATTTCTATGGCATATACTAGTTAAAATTTGTTTTCTATTTATATTTCTTCCTTCATAAAAATAGATACTGTGTTTAAAAAATAAGCAAGACTAAAGAAGTGACCTATTTTTATTTCTGAACTGTAACTGATCTCACTTAAAATTTTACCAACTCTAATAAAGATATTACAGTTGAAATTTCCCTGTGTCTGTGTCTAATATTGTTACACTCTTCTATAGGATGAAACTTTTTACAGATCTCAGAAAGCAGCCCTTAGTAACAAAGTTTAATGGAGATACACAAGGGAAAATTGATGACCTGAATGTATTTACAAGTTCCCATGAAAATGACTACCAATCTATTCAATGACTATGTTTTATGTTGAATATGGTACTTGTAACTGAATACAACATAAATACCCTGTAAACATGGACACAACCATTTTAAGCAACTTGAAAAACACACTGATGGTTCATGTGATGCCGATTTCCTATATGTGGGGCTGCAGAATGCCAAATCTTTGGTTAATTTTTTTTTTTTTTGAGACGGAGTCTCGCTCTGTCATCCAGGCTGGAGTGCAATGGCGCCATCTGGGCTCACTGCAAGCTCCGCCTCCCGGGTTCACGCCATTCTCCTGCCTCAGCCTCCCGAGTAGCTGGGACTACAGGCGCCCGCCACCACGCCCAGCTAAGTTTTTGTATTTTTAGTAGAGATGGGGTTTCACTGTGTTAGCCAGGATGGTCTCGATCTCCTGACCTCATGATCCACCCGCCTTGGCCTCCCAAAGTGCTGGGATTACAGGTGTGAGCCACCGCACCTGGCCTTTTTTTTTTTTTTTTTGTATTTTTAGTAGAGACGGGGTTTCATCATGTTAGGAAGGATGGTCTTGATCTCCTGACCTCATGATCCGCCTACCTCGGCCTCCCAAAGTGCTGAGATTACAGGCATGAGCCACTGCACCCAGCTGGTTAATTCATCATCTTTTTTTTTTTTTTTTGAAACAGAGTCTTTGTCACCAAGGCTGGAGTGTAGTGGCATGATGTCAGCTCACTGCAACCTCTGCCTTCCAGGTTGAAGCGATTCTGGTGCCTCAGCCCCCAGAGTAGCTGGGACTACAGGCATGAACAACCATGCCTGGCTGATTTTTGTATTTTTAGTAGAGATGGTGTTTCACCATGTTGGCTAGGCTGGTCTCGAACTCCTGAGCTCAGATGATCCACCCACCTTGGCCTCCCAAAATGGTGGGATTACAGGCGTGAGCCACTGCACCCAACCCAAGAATGCCAAGTCTTTGGTTAATTCTGAATACGGTCTAGGTATGATCTGTATGAACTGCTTTGTGGAGATACTTTATCTTTTGGCAACAAATTGCTCAAAGCTTCCAAAGTAATTGTTACTTGCCCTCTCATTACTTTATGTGAATCTAGAGACAGCGTTTGTCAAAGGTGGAAAAGATGCCTCAGAATTTGCCCTGGCCCAAGTTGTCCCAAAGTCATGTCAGTTTAGCATCACTTCTTATAAATAAGTTACCACACACCAGACTATTTTAACCCAAAATTTTCTTCAAGAAAAGGATGTTCTTTCATAGGAATATATAAACACAGGTATTTCTCTTGTCATAAACCCAGCATCACCGAATGTGGCAGGAGAAACCTGAGCAGTAATACAGTATTCCAAGTAATTGTTAGCTGATCTCTTAATCTTCAAGGGACAGAATTCCTAGAAAACCAACAAAGGATCTTAACGATTCTAAGAAATTTTTCTGGGTTTCATGATCAGTATGACCTTGCCTGCCAAATTCTTGGGAATCTACAGAAAATCTGTCATAAATTTTAAAATGATCCCTTAAAAATGTGTGTGAGATTATGTCCCCCGCCCTGCTCAAAACACTCTAATGACTTCCGAGGACAATTGGAAGAAAATTCGGTTCTCACCATGCCTTCAAGGTTCCCCACGGGCTGACCCTGCCTTCACGCATAGCATGCTTGCACTCCCTCCCTGGGCTGCGGCCACTGTGGCCTCCCTCAGACTCCAGTCTGGAGCCCATGTCCTCACTGTGCCCCTGCTGGGAGCACCCTTCCACCGCTGACTCACCTACAGCCACGACTTGTTCCCTATTCAGGGCTCTGCTCAGATATCTCCCTTCCTCAGAGAGGTCCTCCCTGACCCCCTTACTAGGGGCTGAATTATGTTCTCCCCAAATTCCTATGTTGAAGTCCTAGCCCCTGCTACTTCGGGATGTGACTGTATTTGGAGACGGGGTCTATAAAGAGGTGACTATGTTGAGTTCACTTGGGTGGACCCGAATCCAATAGGGCTGGTGCCCTTTTAAGAAGAAGAGGTGAGAACACAGACTCTGATGTACACCAGACATGGATGTACACACAGAGACAGCCAAGTGAACACACCACAAAAGGCAGCTATACACCAAGGAGAGTCTCGGAAAGAATCAAACCTGCCGACACCTCGATCTCAGACTTTTAGACTCCAGAACTGTGCGAGAATAAATTTCTGTCATTTAAGACACGTGGTCTCTGGTATTTTGTTATGGCAGCTCTAACAAACAAATACACCCCTCAACCTGAGAGCTACTTCCCTGACTCTACCCTGTATCCTGCCATTGTCTCCTTATAGCACATGATAATACGTTCCTATTTATTTATGCATGATCGTCTCTCTCCCCGTGTACAATGAAAGCTCCTTGACAGCAGGCACTTGGTCTTGTTCTCTGCTGTATTCCCGATGTCTAAAGTAGTACCTGACACATAGTAGGCATTCAATAAGTATTTGATTAACAAATTACTAAATATATATTAAATAATGCACAGTAGCCAACTTCACAATAACTCTAATAGGAGCTTTGAGCAGCATATGCACAGATACTGAGGTCTCATGTTTAAATCAAATGAACCAACTTATTCCCTAAATGTATAGTAACTTGTATTGAAATGACTATAATCTTGGCAGGCACCTTGTAAATGACATTGAAATAAACCTAATAAGTAGAGAGGCACTAAGAGGAAGCTGTGAATATGAAATCAAATTCAAGAATATATATATATATATATATATTTTTTTTTTTTTTTTTTTGCTGCTTTCATGGTCATTATACTATATTTGGAATAATTAGGAAAAAACACACCACAAAGAAGCTAATGTTCAAAAGGCAGAGACACTTGAAAGTCTTTGAACACCTCACTAGAAATAATTTAACCAAATAAGATTAAAATTCCAGATCAAAGGTAGCAAAAATAAAGGGAAGAAAGGCAGTTGTGAGACTTCCCATTCCCACACATGTTTAACACTATGCAAATGATGAATAGACATGGGGTTCCCATAGCAAATAATTCCATTTCCAACATCTATAAGGAATAGCGTTGCATCACTGTTCTTGGAAATATAGCTGGTAGTTTCCATCACTCATGATCTGAATGATCCAGGAGCACATAAACAATAGAGAAAAAGAATGATACAGAAGAATGAATCTTTACTGTTGTGTAATAAATCAGCAAATATGTATTGACTACCTGCTTCTATTTGAAATTCTATCCATGGTGTTATAGGAAAATCCACCATTATATTCAAAAGCTTCATGCAATTTATAGTCAAGGAAATCTACACTGAATGGCACTGGGCATTAAGCCCCTTGCTGGAATGTAAGCTAGGGTCACGACACTGACTCACCTGTGTATTTCAAGATCCTGACACATAATTCGTGCTCCACTAATATTTTTTGAATGAATAAAATGAATATCAAAATAAAAGTCAGCATATGGCTGCACTTCAGAAATATAACAGCAATGGCTCAGTTTCTTTTCTTTTCTTTTCTTTTTTTTTTTTTTGAGACGGAGTCTCGCCTATTTGCCCAGGCTGGAATGCAGTGGCGCGATCTCAGTTCACTGCAAGCTCCGCCTCCCGGGTTCACACCATTCTCTTGCCTCAGTCCCCCAAGTAGCTGGGACTACAGGTGTGCACCATCATACCTGGCTAATTTTCTTTTTCTTCTTTTTTTCTTTGAGACGGAGTCTCGCTCTGTCCCCCAGGCTGGAGTGCGGGGGCGCAACCTCGGCTCACTGTAAGCTCCGCCTCCCGGTTCCCGCCATTCTCCTGCCTCAGCCTCCGGAGTAGCTGGGACTACAGGCGCCCGCCACCATGCCTGGCTAACTTTTTTTTTTTTTTTAAATGTTTTTAGTAGAGACAGGGTTTCACCGTGTTAGCCAGGATGGTCTTCATCTTCTGACCTCGTGATCTACCCATCTCGGCCTCCCAAAGTGCTGGGATTACAGGCGTGAGCCACCGTGCCCGGCTGAGTTTCTTGAGTCATGAATTGGAAACTGTTAAACAAACGAACAAACAAAAGCAGGCTACTGGTCATCCAATTCAGTGATATAGATTCCCTGCAACCTTGAGGTCAGATAATATCCAGTGTCTACCATGGATGGCTTTCCTGGCAGTGACAGGGAATGTCTGTCATTTTTGTCTGCCTTGTACGTGCTCTGTCCTTCAAACTGAGGTGTGGGAACAGCATCTTGATCTCCCTTTCCACATTTTCGGGTCACACAGTTTGAGTGGAGCCGGACCCCTCCTCCAACCCAGGGCATGAAGACGGACACCTGGCACAGGCCGGACCACCTCAATGGTTCCTTCCACTTGACCACAGGGGCCTGGCTTTAGGGATGTTAAGTGGCCCAAGACAAGCCCATAAGACTCCATCCCAGGATTCATGCTGGGACTTTTAAGGGGACAAAAGCCCTCTCTTTCTACCAGACTTTAAACTTCTGGATATAGGCCTGATGCTACTCATTTTAACCTTGTCAGCAGCGATGTGAACAGACTCTGTAGGTGGATAATGTGTGTGTGTGTGTGAGAGAGAGAGAGAAAGAGAGAATGAATGAGAGAGAACCACCACCTTGTCACTTGGATACAGTTGTACGTGAAACTGGAGATTCCCAGTGACCCCAGTTACACCACCACCAATTTTCTTTCCCATAATCACTTCAGCAAATTTGAGTTGGCTTCCCGTAGCTTGCTAGTAAAATAATTCGAACAATACAGCAACACAGGGCAAGCCTCAAATTAGTCTGTTTCTCAGTGGAACATTGCATGGTGAAAACAGTTGTCAAAAAAAAGGGGTAGAAATTTATGGATGGGCCAGGTGCGGTGGCTCATGCCTGTAATCCCAGCACGTTGGGAGGCTGAGGCGGGAGGATCGCTTGAGCCCAGGAGTTCCAGACCAGCCTGGCAAGGGTGAGACTTTGTCTCTGCTAAAAATAAAAAGTTACCCGAGCATAGTGACATGCACCTGTGGTCCCAGCTACTCGCCAGGCTGAGGCGGGAGGATTGCTTGAGCCTGGTAAGTCAAAACTGCAATGAGCTGTGATCATGCCACTGCATTTTGGCCTGGGAAACAGAGCAAGACCTTGTCTCAAAAAAAAAAAAAAAAAAAAAAAAAAAAAAAGGCAGGGGGGGGCCGGGTGCCGTGGCTCAAGCCTGTAATCCCAGCACTTTGGGAGGCCAAGACGGGCAGATCGCGAGGTCAGGAGATGGAGACCATCCTGGCTAACACGGTGAAACCCCGTCTCTACTAAAAAATACAAAAAAACTAGCCAGGCGAGGTGGCGGGCACCTGTAGTCCCAGCTACTCGGGAGGCTGAGGCAGGAGAATGGCGTAAACCCGGGAGGCGGAGCTTGCAGTGAGCTGAGATCCGGCCACTGCACTCCAGCCTGGGCGATAGAGCGAGACTCTGTCTCAAAAAAAAAAAAAAAAATTATAGATGAACCCGTAACTGATTAGTTACCTTTGGACTCTCTGTTCCTCATCTGTGAAATGGGGATAATAATAAAACCTGCCTTGTGAAGGAGTAAATAAATCAATATATCAAAATACTCCCAATGTTAACCAATATTGTTGTTACTGTTGTTAGCCCCATTTTAAAAATTATGTCCATGCAGAGTTCTGTTGTTCTATGTGAGGGTACTGCTTTGGCATCAGACATGAAATAGTACCAAGTTGAAATAATTATCCATGAGGTCTTTTCATTACTGGATACATTGATCATTCATTCTGTCTTTCAAAAAGGAAGTCCATATCCAAGTCTGGGATCTGGCCTGACACCCGAATCTACAGGGAACACCTATGGATAAACAATAGGCCCCTGAAGGACAGGGTCCCTCATCACTGCACAGAGCCTATGAGGACCAGGGAACCTGTGGCTCCATCTGCACCTGTGGAACCAACCAAAGTTCCAGTCTCTGTGGAACCCAATAGGGAGATGAGTATTTTTAGCGGAACCGAGGGAAAAGGATAATGGTAGCTTTAGCTTGAATCTTGAAGCTGTCGCAAGAGAAAATAACAGTGTTGGTAATTTCTCCTTCCTGTTTAAGCACTTCAGCAAAGTGCCTTCCCTTAAATTAAACTGGGAAGTAAGAAAAACCTAGTTCCCATGCCAGCTTACAGACCCACAGGCCCACTTGGCCACAGACTTCTAGCACACAGGAGTTCTCTTACAGAGTAACTGGGGAACTGGGCCAGACTACAATGTAAGAATTTCCCTCTGATGTGGGGGGGAAAAAAAAAGAAAGAAATTTAATCACCCCAAAGACATGTTAATGTCTCCTTCCCCAAACCCTTTTTATTCTTTCTTCTTCCTTCTTCTCCTTTCTCTCTCTCTCTTTTTTTTTTTTTTTTTTTTTTGAGATGGAGTCTCACACTGTTGCCCAGACTGGAGTGCAGTCGCGTGATCTCGGCTCACTGCAACCTCCACCTCCCAGGTTCAAGCAATTCTCCTGCCTCAGCCTCCCAAGTAGCTGGGATTACAGGTGCCCACCACCATGCCCAACTAATTTTTTGTATTTTTAGTAGAGACGGGGTTTTACTATGTTGGCCAGGCTGGTCTTGAACGCCTGACCTCATGATCCACTTGCCTCGGCCTCTCAAAGTGCTGGGATTACAGGCGTGAGCCACCATGCCCGGCTTCATTGTAACCATTTTTAAGTGTACATTTCAAAGGTATTGGATACATATACATTGTTATGCAACCATCACCAGCAACCATCTCCAGGACTTTTTCCCCTTCTCCAACTGAAACTCTGTACCCATTAAACATAATTATCTCCCAGTTCCTCCCTCCCCAAGGTTCCTGGCAACCACACTTCTACTGTTTCTTCGAATTTGACTATTCTAGGAAACTCACATAAGAATCATGCAGTATTCGTTCTCTTGTGACAAGCTGATTTAACTTAGCATAATGTCTTCAAGGTTCATCTATGTTGTATAGCTTTGTCAGCATTTCCTTCTTTTTTAAGGCTGAAGAATTAACATTCCACTGTATGTATGTACCATTTTTGGTTTATCCATTTATCTGTTCATAGACACTTAGGTTGTCCACTTTTTGGCTACTGTGAATAATGCTGTTGTGAACATGGGTGTACAAATACATGTTGGAGTTTGCTTTCAATTCTTTTGGGTAGACACCCAGAAGTGGAATTACCAGATCGTATGGTAATTCCATGTTTAATTATTTGAGGAACTGCTCAAATAATTTCCATAGCAATAGCTTCATTTTACATTCCCACCAGCAATGCATAATAATTCCAGCTTCTCCGCATTTTTATCAACACCTGTTATTTTCTGACTTTTTTTAAATGATGACCATCTAAATGGGTGTGAAGTGGTTTCCATTTTCATTTCCCTAACGGTTAGTGGTGTTGAGCATCTTTTTATGTGCTTATTGACTATTTGTATATCTTTTTCAGAGAAATGACTAGCCAAGTCCTTTGCTCATATTTTAGTTGGGTTATTTGGTTTTTTATCATTGACTTGCAGGAGTTCTTTATGTAGTCTGGATACTAATCCCTTATCAAATATATGATTTACAAATATTTTCTGCCATTCCATGGGTTGCCTTTTCACTCTTGATAGTGAGTGTCTTTTTGTGTCCGGAATTGGTGGGTTCCTGGTCTCACTGACTTCAAGAATGAAGCCGTGGACCCTCGCGGTGTTACAGTTCTTAAAGATAGTGTGTCTGGAGTTTGTTCCTTCAGACGTGTCTGAAGCTTCTTCCTTCTGGTGGGTTCGTGGTGTCGCTGTCAGGAGTGAAGCTGCAGACCTTCGCCATGAGTGTTACACCTCATAAAGGCAGCGCGGACCCAAAGAGTGAGCAGCAGCAAGATTTATTGCAAAGAGCGAAAGAACAAAGTTTCTACAGTGTGGAAGGGGACCCGAGTGGGTTGCCGCTGGTTGGCTCAGGCAGCCTGCTTTTATTCCCTTATCTGGCTCCACCCACATCCTGCTTATTGGTCCACTTTACAGAGAGCTGATTGGTCCGTTTTGATAGAGTGCTGATTGGTGTATTTACAAACCTTGAGCTAGACATAGAGTACTGATTGGTGTATTTACAAACCCTGAGCTAGACACAGAGTGCTGATTGGTGCATTTACAATCCTTGAGCTAGACATGGAGTCATAGAGTGCTAGTCCTCCAAGTCTCCACTAGGTTAGCTAGATACAGAGTGCTGATTGGTGCACATACAATCCTCCAGCTAGATATAAAAGTTCTCCAAGTCCCCATCCAGTTCAGGAGCCCAGCTGGCTTCACCTAGTGGATCCCGCACCAGGGCTGCAGGTGGAGCTGCCCGCCAGTCCCGAGCCACGCCTGCACTCCTCAGACCTTGGGCTGTTGATGGGACTGGGTACCATGGAGCAGGGGGCGGTGCCCATCGTGAGGGCTGCTAGCACATTGTCATCTCTCACTTTCATGCACACATTTTTAGATTTTGATGTAGTCCAATTTATCTAGTTCTTCTTTTGTTGCCTATGCTTTTGATGTAATATCCAAGAAATTCTTTTTAAATCCAATGTCATGAAACTTTTTCTCTCTGTTTTCTTCTAAGAGTTTTATAATTTTAGCTCTTACATTTAGCTCTGTGATACCTTTGAGTTAATTTCTATATATGATATAAGGTAAGGGTCCAACTTCATTCTTACGATGTGGAGATCCAGCTTTCCCAACACCATTTGTTGGGCAAGAAAACCGTTCAGTTTGGAAATAATCTATAATTGTGAATTAAAAATTTGTTCTTGGCCAGGCACAGTGGCTCACGCCTGTAATCCCAGCACTTTGGGAGGCTGAAGCAGGCAGTTCACGAGGTCAAGAGGTCGAGACCATCCTGGCTAACATGGTGAAACCCCATCTCTACTAAAAAAAATACAAAAAGTACTAGCCAGGCATGGTGGTGGGAACCTGTAGTCCCAGCTACTCAGGAGGCTGAGGCAGGAGAATGGCATGAACCTGAGAGGTGGAGGTTGCAGTGAGTGGAGATCGCACCACTGCACTCCAGCCTGGGCAACAGAGCAAGACTCCTTTTCAAAAAAAAAAATTTTTTTGTTCTCTTCTCAGTTCTTTCAGAGTTTGCTTTATGTGTTTTGAAGCTCTGTGAATAAGTGCATATACATTTAGGACTGTTGTGTTTTCTTAATGAATTTATCCTTCTATCATTGTGAATTGCCTTTTTAAATCCATGGTTATATTGTTTATCCTGAAGTCTACTTGGTCTGACATCGACATAGCCATCTCTGTTTTCCTAATATTAGTGTTTGTATGGTTATCTTTTTCCATTCCTTTATTTTCATCTATTTGTTGTCTATATTTTGGGTTTCTTTTTAGACAACTCTGAATTGGGTCTTGCTTTCTAATCCAGTCTCACAATATTTGGCTTTTAATTTAAGCACTTTTATTTAATGTAGCTACTAATAGGGATGGATTTAAGTCTACCACTTTACTATTTTATTTCTACTTGGTTATTTGTTATTATTTTTTCCCCTCTTTCCCTGCTTTCTTTTGGATTGAGTATTTGTAGGTTCCATTTTCTCTCTGTTGTCTTATCACCTATATCTACCTGTTTTATTTTTTAGTGGAGTACAGTATAGGGTTTACGATAAGCATCTTTAACTTACGGCAGTCTACTTCCAAATTATAGTATATCTCTTACTATATAACCAAGACTCTTACAGTAGTATATTTTCATTCCTCCCCTTAGGTCTTTTATGCAATTGTTGACATACGTTTTACTTCACATAGATAATAAATCCACAATATATTATTGTTTTGGCTTTAAACATTCAACTCATTTTAAAAGAAATTTGTAAATAAGGGGGAAACATATTTTACATTTGCTCACATATTTACCACTTCCAGTGTGCCTTCCTTTATGTAAATCCAAGTTTCCACTTGGTATTATTTTCCTTCAGTGCAAAGAGCTTCTTTTAACATTTCTTTTTCTTTTTTTAAGAAATTATGTTTATTCCAGGGTAAGGCATTGCAATGAAATATGTATGCCATGATAAACTATATGCATATTCAGGGAGGTAAAGAAAGACAAAAGTTTTTTTTGTTTGTTTGTTTGAGACAGAGTCTCGCTCTGTTGCCCAGGCTGGAGTGCAGTGGCGCCATCTCTACTCACTGCAAGCTCCACCTCCCGGGTTCACGCCCTTCTCCTGCCTCAGCCTCCGGAGTAGCTGGGACTACAGGCTCCCACCACCTCGCCCGGCTAAGTTTTTATATTTTTAGTAGAGACGGGTTTTCACTGTGTTAGCCAGGATGGTCTCAATCTCCTGACCTTGTGATCCACCTGCCTCAGCCTCCCAAAGTGCTGGGATTACAGGCGTGAGCCACCATGCCTGGCCGACAGACAAAAGTTTTTAAAGAAAAAATGAGGAGAATTGCATAATTGCTTGAAGATACTTATCCTTGGCTATAAAGATCAAGAACAAGAGTGACACTCATCTGATGCTAGACAGGCAGTTGTTGGGCAGATGTTCTTGCAGTATTTTTTCATGTATAAGGTTGTGATGGCCTTTGTGCAATCCTTTAACATTTCTTATCATGGAGATCTCCTGGATGAAAAGTGTTATTTTGTTTATGGTTGTTTTTTTTTTTTAAGATTATTTTTGCTGGATATAGAATTCTGTGTTGAAAAAAAAACATTTTTTTTTTTTTTTTAAACATTTAGCTCTAGGACAATGCATATTTATTGTCTTCTGGCTTGCATTGATCTTGACAAGAAGTCTGTGAATATTCTTGTCTCTGTTCCCTGTATGTAATGTCTTTATTATCTGCTTTGAATAATTTCTTTTTCATTGCTGGCTTTCAGCAATTCACTATGACGTGTTTTGTTTATACTTTTTTCTGCTTGGGGTTCATTGAGCCTCAGAGCTATATGTTTATAGTTTTCATTAAATTTGGGGAAATTTTGGCCATTATTACTTCAAATAAATTTTTTGTTCTCCCTTTTCTGGGACTCCTACTTTTTATACATTAGACCATTTAATATTTTCCCAAGCGTCATTAATGCTCTTTCTTTTTTTCTTTTTTTTTTTTGAGACGAAGTCTCACTCTTGTTCCCCAGGCTGGAGTGCAATGGCATGATCTCGGCTCACTGCAAGCTCTGCCTCCCAGGGTCAAGCTATTCTCCTGCCTCAGTCTCCCGAGTAGCTGGGATTACAGGTGCCTGCCACCATGTCTGGCTAATTTTTTTTTTTTTTTTTAGGAGAGACGGGTTTTCACCATGTGGGCCACGCTGGTCTCAAACTCCTGACCTCAGGTGATCCGCCTGCCTCAGTCTCCCAAAGTGCTGGGATCTCAGGCGTGAGTCACCGTGCCCAGCCTCTTTTTATTTTTTTTTAAGAGGAACAAATCAATAAAGCATTTTTTATTAACTGATAGTAAAACATATGCTACCTAACAATAACTGTGTCCCTTTATGTATGAGTCTAAGACAAACATCATTCAGATTTTTATCTGGACAACAAATTCAAAGGCTCCTTAAGAAATAAGAAACAAACCATAGTAATGGTTACTAATGTAACCAGACTAAATATAAAAGCTATATAAATAAGTGTGTGTATATATATTCTAAAAAATCAATGTTTTGATCAATGTAACTAATCTGAGGTTACAATAACTCACTGCTTTAAATAATATTTCAATCACATATATCAGATTAAGATACTGTTTAGGGAAAAACAGCCTCAGAAGGAAGTATTTTTTAAAAAGGTGGCCTGGTGCTGTGGCTCACGCCTGTAATCCCAGCACTTTGGGAGGCTGAGGCGTGCAGATCACAAGGTCAAGAGATGGAGACCATTCCAGCCAACATGGTGAAACCTCGTCTCTCCTAAAAATACAAAAATTAACTGGGCGTGGTGGTGCGTGCCTGCAGTCCCAACTACTCAGGAGGCTGAGGCAAAGAGAATCGCTTGAATCTGAGAGATGGAGGTTGCAGTGAGCCAAGATTGTGCCACTGCACTCCAGCCTGGGCAACAGACCAAGACTCTGTCTCAAAAAAAAAAAAAAGGTATATTAATCATTACTTTTAATCAAACTATCAACCTTTCCCCCAACCTATAAAGACTTCATGCCCCTAAATGGTTCCTAAATCAGGAAAGATAACTTGAAAATTTTTAAGTAGATCTGAAGGTATTAGATACTTATACGCACTGTGTGGGCCTAACTTGTACTGCCCAGAGTCTCTGGTCATGGTAATGTAATGTCATGAAAGTCTGGTCACCAGATCTTTTTATTTTTATTTGTAACAGAGCTAAGCCTTTTAACAATTATATTAACTACATCTAAGTTATTTGCTAATGGTAGTAGGATGATATATATGCTTTATTAACAAAAATAGTACTTCTGGAAATTTTTCTTTGTAAGAATCTCATAAATACCAAGGAAAAGAAGACTCAAGGGGTTTGAGTCTTTTTATTTTCTTTTTAAATCTATGTAAGTTTAATTTATTCCCAAGCTTCCTAAGTTCTTCCAGAGTTCTGGACTTTATAATATTTCCTAATTTTTCTTCTTGAGTTCTGCACTGCCTCAAAACCTATCCAAACAATCTAATTCTGTGTTACCTGTATTTAATATAAATAAAGTATAATACATAATCAACATTGTATCATTAGAATTGTGAAGCTCTTCAAGAATTACTTTTAAAAAACTCCAAAAGAATTAAGCTATTTTATTTAACATGTAATAGATAGTCATAAAGCAAATCCATATATTTAGTTTTCTGATATCCTAATGTATTTCCGCAAACATTTTAAGTCTACAATTTTATATAGTTTTCCATCAGGGAGGCAAGATATATATAATTTCTTTTTATATTTAACTAATTAAAGGTTTTAAGAGGGTTTAGTCTCTAAATAAATAACAATTAGTCATAACACCATACAAACACATTTAAACATTCAGGAAAGAGGGTTTTGTTTTTTTGTTTTTGTTTTTTTTGTTTTTTTTCTTTTAGACGGAGTCTCGCTTTGTCGCCCAGGTCGGAGTGCAGTGGCGTGATCTCAGCTCACTGCAAGCTCTGCCTCCCGGGTTTACGCCATTCTCCTGCCTCAGCCTCCCGAGTAGCTGGGACTACAGGTGCCCGCCACCTTGCCCGGCTAATTTTTTGTATTTTTAGTAGAGACGGGGTTTCACCATATTAGCCAGGATGGTCTCGATCTCCTGACCTCGTGATCCACCCGCCTTGGCCTCCCAAAGTGCTGGGATTACAGGTGTGAGCCACCGTGCCCGGCCAGGAAAGAGGTTTTTAAGATTATTGCTTAGTCTTATAAAATGGTGAATTTTAACCAAATTGATACCTTGGCATTCTTATTTATGCTTCCTGTACTCTTACATCATACTGCTTGGCAAGTAATGTAAGTTTTGCCGTAATTTAAAAATTCAAGTAGTTGTAAACAAATTCTAATTTGTTAAACAATGCATATATTCCCCTTTACTTACACTACCTCAGAATTAATCCTCCTTAAAAAAGTAATCATCCCACATAGAAAAAACTGCAGAGCTTCTCATCTCTTCCTTAAATATTTTCAAGTACTGTAAGAACACAAATCCATGAAAAACTGATTAAAATTTGACATTTCATCTTGCTTTACTAATCATGGAATAATATAAAGATGTAAAAAACATGTTCCTTAATATTTCTGTGCTCAACAGAGAAATACAAAGAAATACTGCAATTATGGTTATGGGCTATTTTCCAACCTCTTCAAGTATAGGACACAACTGTGGTTCCTACCAGTAAGGAGAAATTAATAATCAATCTTACATAACACCAAAGAAAGAAGAGAGGCACAAAAAGACAAACTGACTTTGACTTTTAAGAACCTAATGTTAACCCTGAAATGCCAGATTCAGTAACACAACAACAAAACAAAAGATTACAGCAGCAAGCCACCACTTCACACAGTATTAAGGATTCTGAAATATGGAATAGTCTTCCTCCTGTCTCCCAATCTATTGTGTCATCTTTCTGTTTTTCCTGTTTTTTCACTGCAGGCAGTTCAAGGCTTGCACACTGCATTGGTTCAGCTTTTCTCATAGTGATCTCAATCTTTGTTGTAGTCATAGTTATGTAACTTCGCTTTACATCAATCACACCCCATAATTTCACATTTTGATCAGATTCCTTCTCTTCTTCAAATACAATGTGCACATTTAACAATGTGCTGTTGCTTCCACCTGACTAAGTTCTGGAAGTGAATTTTTAGCATATGCTTGAAATGGTAAGTTCACCTCCAGTCTGATGCCCGTCATGTCTACATGGAACAACTTTTTTCCCAGCATCCTTCTTTTTTCTTTCTTTCTTTCTTTTTTTTTTTTTTTAAAGACGGAGTCTTGCTCTTGTTGCCCAGGCTGGAGTACAATGACGTGATCTCGGCTCACTGCAACCTCCGCCTCCTGGGTTCAAGTGATTCTCCTGCCTCAGCCTCCCGAGTAGCTGGGATTACAGGCATGCACCACCATTCCCGGCTAATTTTGTATTCTTAGTAGAGACAGGGTTTCTCCATGTTGTTCAGGCTGGGCTTGAACTCCTGACCTCAGGTGATCCGCCCATCTCGGCCTCCCGAAGTGCTGGGATTACAGGCGTGAGCCACAGCGCCTGGCCTCCCAGCATCTTTTTAGTCCATGTGTGTTTCCCTGTTGTACAGCCCTCTTGGGCTGAGAATGAATTAAAATCAGAAGTTTTTCTTCTACAACAGCTCCAGTATTTCATCCCCTCATGGAAAATAGCTACTCCGGGATGATATACACAGACATTTTCTCTAGACTCTCTAGACCCCGATACATCTTTGAACACCCTCCATTCTTACATGAGGTGCCAATCTTAATTTCATCATTGTCTTCTTTCTTATCTTCTTCATTCCCTGATGACAGTTTATCAAGTGATTGCTTTAGGGAGACAGATATATTTTTAATTCCAAATTTGTCATTGGTTTATCTGGGCTTGGCCGTTTTATTGCTTCTACTGGCTTAGGGGCTTAAATGATGTATTTCTCAAATTTGGGTTTCAATTCAGATAGTTCCTTCTTCTCAGTAGTCTTGACTTCAGGTTTGACTGGCTCAGGTGGCTTCTCACTATTATGTCTACCTTTTGCACAGTCTATAATACTTAAGAAATCAGAAAAATCAGTTGTTCTTCTCTTACAGCAAGACCAACCGTTTAAAACATCGTGGAAGACTGGAACACCTGGGTGTATGCGCAAGCATCATCAGAATTGGTCTCAGGATCCAAGCGCTGACCGCAGCCCCAGCTGTAGTACCGCAAGGCCATTTTCTTTTCCCACCGTCACAGGCAAGGCCCAAACACCAGGAACGGCAAGAGGATGTGTTAGCCACTCCCGTGCCGCCGCTAGCACCAGTTTTACGACTGAGGCGGCTGCCGGCTTCTGGAAACGACCGCTCCTTTTTTTTTTTTTTTTTTTTTTTTTTGTTTGAGACTGAGTCTCACTCTGTCGCCCAGGCTGGAGTGTAGTGGCGAGATCTCAGCTCACTGCAACCTCCATCTCCCTGGTGCAAGCAATTCCCCTGCCTCAGCCTCCCGAGTAGCTGGGATTACAGGCGCCCGCCACCGCGCCCAGCTAATTTTTTTGTATTTTTAGTAGACACGGGGTTTCACCATGTTGGCCAGACTGGTCTCGAACTCCTGACCTCAGGCGACCCACCCGCCTCGGCCTCCCAAAGTGCTGGGATTACAGGCATGAGCCACCACGCCAGGCCTTTATTTTTTATTCAGACTTTTTCTCTGTGTGCTTCAGTCTAGATAGTTTCTTTCATGATTTCTTCTAGTTCACTGACATTTTGTTCCTCAGTGTCTAATCTCTAACTAAATTTCCAGTGAATTTTTCATTTCATTTGGTTCCATTGAAATTCCATTGACTTGGCCGGGCGCGGTGGCTCAAGCCTGTAATCCCAGCACTTTGGGAGGCCGAGATGGGCGGATCACGAGTTCAGGAGATCGAGACCATCCTGGCTAACACGGTGAAACCCCATCTCTACTAAGAAATACAAAAAATAGCCGGGCGAGGTGGCAGCGCCTGTAGTCCCAGCTACTCGGGAGGCTGAGGCCGGAGAATGGCGTGAACCCGGGAGGCGGAGCTTGCAGTGAGCTGAGATCCGGCCACTGCACTCCAGCCTGGGCTACAGAGCGAGACTCCGTCTCAAAAAAAAAAAAAAAAAAAGAAATTCCATTGACTTTGTGTTGATGGTTCGTATTTCTCTCCTCATATGGTCATATTCTTATTAAAACTCTTGAGCACATTCATAAGAACTATTTTAAAGTCCCCATTTGATCATTCCATTATCAGTCATTATGGGATGATTTCTATTGATTAATTTTTCTTCTGGTTATGAATCATATTTTTCTGCTTCTTTGAATGTCCAGTAACTTTTGATTGTGATTATTAATGTCACATTGTTTTGTGACATTTGTGTCTGGATTTTGTTGCCTTTCTTTAAAGAGAATTGAAGTTTATTTTGACAAGCATTAATTTACTTATGGATCAGCTTAATCCTTTCAAGCTTGTCTTTAGGCTTTGTTAGGTTGAGTCTAGAGTAGCTATCACTTTAGGACTAGTTTATCGTAATACTATGGCATGACTGTTCTGGGAAATGCCTCAGTGGTTATAGTAAACAAAATTATTCCACCAAAGATGTTCACATCCGAATCCCCAGAACCTGGGAATATGTCAGGCTACATGACAGAGGGGAATTAAGGTAGAAGCTGGAATTAATGTTACTAATCAGCATGCCTTAAAATAGGGAACTTATTCTGGGTATTCAGGTGGGCTCAAGGGTCCTTAAAAGCAGACTAGGGGTGCTGAAGAAAGAACCAAACAGACAGCAGCATGAGAAGGACCTGGCTCAATGTTGTTGGCTTTGAAGATGAGGAAGGAAGCCATGAGTTAAGGAAAGTAGGTGGCCTCTGGAAGGTGAAAAAGGCAAAGAAATGGATTCTTCCCTGCATCCTTCAAAAAGGACAGCATCATGCCGTGATCTTGGCCCAGTATGATATCTGTGTCAGACTTCTCATCCACAGAACTGTAAGATAATAAGTTTGTGTTGTTTTAAACCACCATATTTGTGGTAATGTATTACAGTAGCCACAGAAAACTAATACAGTGATCAGTGAGATTTGTCCACACTGACTGGGTTGTCTTCCAGATCATCATGAATGCTGAGAATGTTCCAGTTTACAGCTCCCTGGTGGTTCTTTCACTCTGTTTTGTTTCCTTTCTCTCAGGAATTATACTTTTGCTGTCCAATATCTGAAAACAATTGTATCATATAATTTTCCAGTTGTCTAGCTGTTTACAGATAGGAAGGAAACAAGTAGAACTGGTTATTCCAACATCACTAGAGGCAGAGAGAAATAATATGTTCAGTTTTGCATATTGAGAAACAAATTTATATAGTATGACTTTTAAAAAACTTCAACACAGAGCTGAAGACTCAACTCAGTTCCACCCTCCCCAATTATAGCACTGCCTTCTTTTGGTCTTAGCAGCCACCACTGAAGATAAAAGTAATTCCCTGTGTCTTCACAGCAGCCTTCCCTCTGAGTGTGTCTGAGTATTAATCTCTTCTTTTAAGGAGGCCAGTTATACTGGTTTAGGGCACACTCCTGGTGACCTCATTTAAGCTTAATTACCTCTTTAAAAATTCTATCTCCAAATATAGTCACATTTTGAGGTATTTGGGGCTTTGAATGCATGAATTTTGAAGGGACATAATTCAGCCCATAACAGTGCCCTTCCATGCTTAAAGTTACTGTTTTTTTGTTTGTTTGTTGTTTTGTTTTGTTTTGTTTTTGAGACGGAGTCTTGCTCTGTCGCCCAGGCTGGAGTGCAGTGGCGTGATCTCAGCTCACTGCAAGCTCCGCCTCCCGGGTCCACGCCACTCTCCTGCCTCAGCCTCCCAAGTAGCTGGGACTACAGGCACCCACTACCACGCCCAGCTAATTTTTTGTATTTTTAGTAGGGACGGGGTTTCACCGTGTTAGCCAGGATGGTCTTGATCTCCTGATCTCGTGATCCGCCTGCCTCGGCTTCCTAAAGTGCTGGGATTACAGGCATGAGCCACCGCACCCAGCCAATGTTACTGTTTTAAGAACACTGGGAATCTTTTCTTCCGTTTCTGTGGTCCATTGACTGTTCTTCCTCATTTAAGAGCAGCAGCAAATATTGAATAAGAAAAACTTGATTTGGCCTGGCGCAGTGGCTCATGCCTGTAATCCCAGCACTTTGGGAGGGTGATGCAGGGATCACTTGAGGTCAGGAGTTCAAGACCAGCCTGGTCAACATGGTAAAACCCCATCTCTACCAAAAAATACAAAAATTAGCTGGGCATGGTGGTGTGCACCTGTAATCCAGCTACTCAGGAGGCTGAGGCAGGAGAATCACTTGAACCCAGGAGGCGGAGGTTGTAGTGAGCCAAGATTGCACCACTGCACTCCCACCTGGGTGACAAAATGAGACTCTGCTTCAAAGAAAAGAAAAGAAAAGAAAAACTTGATTTGCCGGACAGGGTACCAGGATATGGTCAGGATACAGTTCTTGCCCTCAAAGGGCTTACTTTTTGTGCTGGCATTATATTTTTTATATATGAAAATCTTGGCTGTTTTTTTGTTGTTGTTGTCCTTAGTACTTTCTTCTACCCATTGACCCACAGACAGATTCTCATATACCCTGGACTCTCACACAAGCCTCTTTATATTTACATACCTATAAAGGGAATTGGGGCAGCTGAGTCCTGAACCAATGGAAGGGACTTATAGTAAAGAATGAGTAAAAATCTCACTGTTAATTGACAATGAAATATCAAAGAAGTGAGGACGTCTCCAACAGATGATGACATTAAAGACCAGCTATGCCTCCACAAACCAGAACTTGGGCTCAAATAAAAAACATTAGAAAACCCCCAAACTAACTAGAATTTCTTTTTTGCTATCCTTGTGGCATAGAAACTTAAGAAAGAAATTCAGTAAAGAAATGCATTTCTTGCACCCTGAAATCCATACCCACAGTATTGTCTAACTGGGGAGATAGGACATTTCCATAAAAAAGAGATGCACTGACTTGGCTTTTAGATGCTGAGAGTAAGTTAGTTGTGTAGGAGACACTTTCTACAGTAGGTCAAAGCCTGTAGAGATAGAGAGGACATTGAGAATGTGAATGACCTTCTTGCAATATTAACTGACCATACTGTTTAGGGTAATGCAAAGTATCTCTGAAGCTAGCTGCTAGAACAAACGCCAAATGTCAAAGGCTAACCACAGAAGTTAACTTCCTGCATATGTAACAGTTTGACAGGTAACCTTGGTTGGTAGATGGCTTCCTCCACACAGTCATTCAGGAACCCAGGCAGCTAGATCTCCCCAGAGCAAGGGGAGCACTTTAACAACACTACAGGGCAGCAGTTCCCAACCTTTTTGGCACCAGGAACTGGTTTTGTGGAAGACAATTTTTCCATGGACTGGGGTCAGGGGATGGTTTTGGGATGATTCAAGCACATTACATTTATTGTACACTTTATTTCTATATGATTACATTGCAATATATAATGAAATAATTATACAACTCACCATAATGTAGAATCAGTGGGAGCCTTGAACTTGTTTTCCTGCAACTAGAGAGTCCCATCTGGGGGTGATGAAAGATAGTAGCAGATCATCAGGCATTAGATTTTCATAAGGAGCATGCAACCTGGATCCCTTCCATGCACAGTTCACAACAGGGTTTGCTTTCCTATGAAAATGCTGCCGCTGATCAACAGGAGGTGGAGCTCAGGTCATGTGAGTGATGGAGAGTGGCTGTAAATACAGATGAAGCTTCGCTTACATGCCCACAGCTCACTTCCTGCTGTGTGGCCCGGTTCCTAACAGGCCATGAACTGGTACTGGTCATGGCCTGGGGGTTGGGGACCCCTGTTATAAGGCATTGCTATGAAAGGAGTCATCCTAGTTCACATTCCCTGAGCACTTCCCGAGGAGCAGGCAATGTTTTGGGGCTCCCTGTTCAATCCTTGCAATAACCCTATGCTGAGAAGTCAGGTCCCGGAAAGGTTCACACCCAATTTTGGCCAAACCCAGCCAGTTTCTTAATCTCTCTGCTCTACATCAGCCTCTGGATTGATGCCAATCTTACATTCCTGAGTCGTGCCAGTTAATTCAAAAACATGTAGAGCAAAAATGAATTTTCTCACCAGACACAAAGGGACAGCAAAGCAGGAGAAATGCTCTAATAGGTTGCAAAAGACTCCAGCCGTGTAAATGGTTTTGCCATATTGCATTAATATGAGCAGTAAATGAGCAGTTGATGGGGGGAAACTGAATACATTAAAATTTATTCATGGAATAAAACAAGAAAAAAACTGCCACTGACTGATGGCGTACTGGCCAGGGTAGCCTGCAGACGGTCGTGTGCAAGTCTCCATTTGCTACCGCAGCAGAATTCTAACATACCAAGTCTCTCATCATATTCGTGGTGTTCCCAACCAAAGGCCCCTGTTATTCTTGGTGGTCCTGCTGAAACTTGTTCTTAGTATTGTCACCTGGGTGAAGCCTGGGGCCAAAGTCTGAGATGATAACAAGAAAGATCAAGCCCTGAGTGCTGAGTGCAGGCACTGCTGTTAACACATGCATCAACTTGTTTCATCTTCATGTTCACCCAATAGGAAGTTTCTGTTATTATCTCCATTTTATTGGCGAGGGAACTAAGGCGCTAAAAGACTGAGTAACTTCCTGTGATGGTTACTTGTATGTGTCAGCTTGGCTAGGCCAGATGTCCAGATATTCTGGATGTTTCTGTGAGGGTGTTTTTAGATGAGATTTACATTTAAATGGGTATGCTTTAAGTAAGGAAAATTACTCTCCATAATGTGGGGGAGACTCATGCAGTCAGTGGAAGGCCTGAATAGAACGCAAAGATGACCTTCCTTGAGCAGGAGAAATTCCGCCCACAGACAGCCTTTGAACTTCCTCTGCTGCACCCGCTCTTCCTGGTTCACCAGCGGACAGCCTTTGGACTTGAACTGTGTCTCTTTCCTGGACCTCCAGCCTGGCAGCTTCCCCCATCAGACTGTGGAGATTCTAGACATGCCATACATCCACCGTGATGTGAGCCAATTACTTGAAATAAATTTCTTCCTACACACACAGACACACACACACACACACAGACACAGACACACACACACCCTATTGGTTTTGTTTCTCTGGAGAACCCTGATTAATACAGATTTTGGTACTGAGTGTAGAGGGTGGTCAATGGTTTGGTTGGAAGGAAAATGATTAAGAAATTGATGGCAAAGAAGTCTAGGAAAGAGTTATGTGGCTAGACCTCTAAAGGGACAAAAAATATGACGGTATTTGTGTCCCATATGGGTGCTCACTAAAGGGTGGCTTCAGCAGAGGAGAACTTTAGTAATCAGGCAGATAGGTTGACCGGTTCTGGGGATACCAGGCAGCCTCTTTCCCCAGCAACACCTGTCATTGCCCAATGGGCTCATGAACAAAGTGACCATGGTGGCAGGGATGGAGGTTATGCATGGGCTCAGTAACATGGACCCCCCACTCCCCAAGTCCAACCTGGCTATCACCATGGCTGAGTGGCCAATCTGCCAGCAGCAGGAACCAACACTGTGTCCCTACTATGGCACCAATTTTCCAGGTGATCAGCCAGCTACCTGGTGTCAGGCTGATTACATTAAACCTCTTCTACCCTGAAAGGAGCAGCATTTTGTCGTTGCTAGAACAGACACTCTGAATGCAGATTTGCCTTCTCTTCATGCAGGGCTTCTGTAAAAGCTACATTCCACAGACTCACAGAATGCTTTCTGCACCATCATGGTACTCCACATAGCATTGCTTCTGATCAAGGAACTTGCTTCACAGAAAATGATGTGTGGCAGTGGGCCCATGCCCATGGAATTGGATGGTCTTGCCATGTTCTCCACATTCCTGAAGCAGCTGGCTTGATAGAGGGTGAGATGGCCTTTTGAAGACTTATAGCACCAGATAGGTGGCGGTACCTTGCAGGGCTGGGGCAAAGTTCTTCAGAAGGCTGTGTATGGTCTGAATCAGCCTCCAAAATACAGCGCTGTTTCTCCCTATAACCAGGATTCATGTGTCCAGAAACCAAGGGGTTGAAAAAGAGTGGTGCCGCTCACTATTACCCCTAATAACCCACCAGCAACATTTTTGTTTTGTGTCCCCACAACCTTGTACTCTGCTGGCGTAGAGGTCTTAGTTCCAAAGGCAGGAAAGCTTCCACCAGGAAACATAATAATGATTCCATTGACCTGGGAGTTAAGACCGCCACTCAGCTACTTTGGGCTCCTCAAGTCTCTAAACATCAGGCAAGAAGGGACTGTGCTGGCTGGGGTGATTGATGCTGGCTGCCAAGGCAATTTTGGACTGCCATTCCACAATGGATGTAAGGAACAGTATGTCTGGAACACAGGAGATCCCTTAAGGCATCTCTTACTCATGCCCTGTGATTAAAGTCAATGGAAAACTACAACAGCCCACTCCAAGCAGGGCCACTAATGGCCTAGTCCCTTCGGGAATGAAGATTTGGCTCATCCTACCAGGTAAAGAACCACAACAAGCTGAGGTACTTGTTGAGGGAAAAGGGAATATAGGTAGCCATAAATAACCATACAGTCAAGTGACCAGTTATAGAGACAGGGACTCTAATTGCCCTGAGTATTTTTTCCTGATTTTGTTATGAATGTGTGTGTTTTCCTCTCTTATCCACTTATCATGTAACATAAGCTGTATTGACTTTGTATCACAGTATTTAAGTATTGTTAGCTTTACATCATATACTTAAGCTACAGGATCTCACCATGAAGGAGAAAGATCATTCATGGACTTTGCCCCTCTTCTAGGGAAAAGATTAGTGGGTTTTTGGCTGTACACAGGATAGTTCTATCACGTTAGGCAGAGCTATAACCTTATGATTGTCTTTACTTGAAGATTAAGTCAGTTTAGGGAGATGTGTGTGAGTGCCCAGTCGACAGGAGTGGAGTTGGGATGGTTAACTTTATGGGTCAATTTGGTGGTCCATGGTGTCCAGATATTTGTTCAAACATTATTCTGGATGTTCCTGTGAGGGTGTTTTTGGATGAGCTTTACTATTAAATCAGTGGACTTTGAGTGAAGCATATTGCCCTCCATATGAGGCTCCTGCAGTTAGTGGAAGGCCTGAATAGAACACAAAGATGACCTCCCCCGAGCAAGAGAAACTCCGCCTGCAGACAGCCTTTGAATTTCCTCTGCAGCACCGCTCTTCCTGGTTCACCAACGGACAGCCTTAGGACTTGAACTGTGACTCTTTCCTGGGCCTCATCCATCAGATTATGGACATTTTAGATGGGCCAAGCCTCCACTGTGATATGAACCAATTGTTCTCTTGTGTGTGTGTGTGTGAATCCTTTTGGTTCCGTGTCTCTGGAGAACCCTGCCTAATACACTTGCCTAAGATTATATAGATGGTAAATGGTAGAACTAGCTTCAAATCCTGCAGTTTGGTGCCAGAATCCACACTCTTGATGTATACCATTCTATTAGCCTTTATCAGTGTAATAGGTAATGTCCATTTGAGGCCAATAGTGATAGCTTTCTCCTATGTCTTCATATTAACTTCATATTGATTAAGGAGATTCCAAGTGGCTAAGAAGCTAGCTATTAGAATTTTAAAAACCCAAATGTCAAAGGCTAATCACAATAGAAGCTCACTTCTTACATATGCGTCAGTTTGATAGAGGTGATCCTGGTTGCTGGCTACTTCCTCCACACAATCATCCAGGGACTCAGGCTGCTATAGGTTCTGCCTCCTTCAACATGTAGCTTCTAAGATCACCCTGGGCTTTGATTCCACTCTAGCCAGACAGAAGGGGAAAGGAGAATGGTAGATCAGGCATGGAAAGTGTTTATACTTACTGCTGCTAAGGAATCTGTTTAGTTTAAAAGGAAGGCAGTTTAAATTATTTTATTCTGAAATTATTTTGTGTGTTTGTGTAGGTATGTGTGTAAAGTTTCCAATCTCTCATTTTATTTCAAACTCCTTAAATTAACAGGGTATAAACAGAGAGGCAGGTGTATTTCTTCAGGAATCCACCAAATTGACTGGAAGAGCTGTTTTACATAGAAGACATTAGGAGAGAAGACTGGAGATAAAGTTGAAGCCAGATTGTGGAAGGCCTTGAAATGCTAGGCCGAAGGGCTTGGACCTTATCCTCTGAGAGATCTCAGGTGCTTTCTCTCTCTCTCTCCTCAACTAACTGCCCTTTTTCTCTACACCAACGAATCACAGGCTACATTCACCACCATGTAACGTGGTAATATTTAACTTGTCCTTTGTTTATTTCCTTTCTTACACCACACCCATCACCTGGATAAACTGTATGCATCTCAACAGCAAGAACAATGACTTATATTTTTCTCAGTGCTGCACAAGCCTAGGAGAGGGTCTCACATGTAATGTTTAAGGACTACATTCTGTTGACATTCAAGAGGTGTATGTCCCTACACCTTCAAACGCCCTACAGATTGTTGAATATAACTATAGCATATCATTTCCTCCCCAAATCTGGCATATTTTAACTGAAAAATGTGAATAATATCTTGAAGCTTCTAATGCCTTCATAAGCTACCACATTCTGATCAGAGTTCTTGGCAAAATGGCTTAATGAATTATGCTTCCTTGTTTTGAGATCACATCCTCCAACTGTTTTCATATCATAAAGCAAGTCATCATCACATTTGACGTTCTGTTCCTTGAAATTTCTATTATTGCGCTAGGAACGTCTTTCTCAGGCCTCTTTATTTTCTCTTTATTTCGAACACTAGGACTAGCAGAACTGGTTTGTTGACAAAGGAACAAAGCATTAAGAAAAAAAAAAATCACATTAAGCCAGGTGCGATGGCATGCACCTGTAGTCCCAGGAGACTTGGAGACTGAGGTGGGAGGATCACTTGAGCCAGGAGTTCAAATCCAGCCTGGGCAACATAGCAATATCACTTCTCTTTAAAAAAAAAAAATCACATCAGACTGCATAAGGAACTACACACAGAGGAGAAAACTGTTTATCTGACAGTCAGCTAGGATCACTCACTAGCTAAGAAATTCACTCCCGCCCTCAAGCCTGTGACTCAAATTCATGGTTCAGCAAAATTACAAATGACCGTATATTGTGGATCTGGGATTTATAAACAACACCATACATGGTGACCATGGGGAAGGCAAGCGTTTATGATATAATAGGTAAATGTGACAATAGTGTTGACCCTCCTAGTTGCCAAGCCTGAAACAGAATACATGTCTGTATGAATACGTATGCATACAAATGTGAGTTTGGTGATGTATATATTTTCACGTTCTCTATGGTTACCTAAGATGTTATCTTAAACAGTGGCTTACAACAACAAACATTTCTTCTTGTGTCACACAGTTCTAGGAGTTGACTGAGCTCAGCTAGGGGGTTCTTGCTCTGGGACTGGCCATGGTTGCAGTCAACATGTGGGCAGAGCTAGAATTATTTATTTTTTATTTATTTATTTAGAGATGGAGTTTCACTCTTGTTGCCCAGGCTGGAGTGCAGTGTCGTGATCTCGGCTCACTGCAACCTCCACCTCCTGGGTTCAAGGGATTCTTCTGCCTCAGCCTCCCGAGGAACTGGGATTACAGGCTTGTGCCAGCATGCCTGGCTAATTTTTTGTATTTTTAGTAGAGACAGGGTTTCTCCATGTTGGCCAGGATAGTCTCAAACTCCCAACCTCGTGATCCACCCGCCTCAGCCTCCCAAAGTGTTGGGGTTACAGGCGTGAGCCACCGCGCCCGGCCACTAGAATCATATTAAAGCCCTCTTCATACACATGTTTGGGGCCTGGATTAGGAAGACCCAAATAGTTACAGGCTAGAGCATGAAGACAGGTGACTCCTTGGGCATCTCTGTCTATTTCTATTTGGTCTCTCCATTTGGTTGTACCACTACGGTGGCTTCAGGGTAGCTGGACACTTACACGGGGGCTGGTGACTCAGGGCTCCAAAGGCACGTGTCCCAGGAGACAGACATGCTGTGCTCTAACATAATCACGTGCTTCCCATCACCTTTGCTGCCTGCCGCTGATTGGAAGCACGTCACAGGTCCCACCCACACTTGCGGGAAAGAGCATGACACGAGCTGTGAATACGAAGAGGCAGGGATCGTGGCGGCCACTTTAAAGTCTATCTGCCACACTTAGTAAAATTCAGCAATATTGCCCCAGGTCACGTAGCTAGTGAGCAGCACAAACAAGATCTGACCCCACGCAGTCTCACTCCAGAGTCCCCATTCTCGAATAGTACCCTATAGGGCCACTCAGTGTGAGTGACAATTTTTCAATAGTTCTCATTTTAATTTTAAATGAATACATTCTCCTCTGTGTCCTCAGTTAGTAAGAGACTACACTACTCCCGCTACACTGGCAGAATCATGATTCTGGGACTACAGAGCTGAAGACCAGACTCTGACGCATGGCGACTTCATGCAGGTAATGCCATATCCATCAACGAAGCTTCCCTCCCAGCACCTGTTCCATGGTCGTCCCCACTAGTCACAAGAATATACCTAACATATTTGTACAAACAGAAAAAGCAATCTTGTCAGAAGACTATGCATTTCTTTAGAACATCATCAGGCCAGAAGCCCATGGGCAGGAACAAATGGGTAGCGGAAAAATGGAAAACAAGTGGGAGAAAGTCCTGTAGATGCTGGGGCTTCAGCCTTGGAAAGGCCCCTGGCCACAGCTGACTTTCTACAATGCAACAGGCTGAAAAAATGCATCTCTGCAAAAATAAAGAAAAGCCTAACCGAGTGCAGCTGCCATCCTCCCAATAATTAGATTTGGAGGATTATTGCTGAGATGAATGGAAGATATCATATGGTCACTGCTAGAAATATTTGCCATCCCTGTCTAACTACATGAGTAGACACTAGAGTTCTGAGCAGACCCACATATGTTTGTTTTTAATTAAAATGTGCTGAATGAACTGTTAGCAGCACTGAAATAATGAAGAAAAGCAACATAAGACAAATCGGCTAATTGACAACTCCAAACATTCTATTTTATACCCTTCAGTTATGTTAATGGAGGTTTCCAATATGTTCTAGCTGAAATAATCATTACACAAACACAGTTACATAATAATCTAAGGGGTAGATAAAAATATAAATAACTACAGCAGCAAAAACCACAAATGGGTCAAAGGATTACAAATTCATTTTCTCAGTCTTTATTCCAAAACAATTTATTGAGTGCTTATTGGTTGCTATGTGCCAGGCGCTCATGGGCTAATGCCTATGATGAAATCATCCTAGTGTTTCCAAATATACATTTTTGTATAAGATAGCGTGTTCTATGAGTACCAGGGTGCTGTGTAGAGTACCCCTCCAACCACATGATGAAATAAAACAGCAAGCGACTCTTGAAAGGGAGAGACCATAATTTTAAGTCATTTCAAAAGCTAGTTCATGTGAAGGCAGAGACTCTGGCCAAGATCTTAACAAATTACATTTTATTCAGTGCACAAGAAATTAGCACAGCTGCCTGAAGGAAAATATGTCCTGGGATTGCATACACAGTGCAAGGCCAAAGGGCAGCCGTATTCCAAGTAGACCGTAAACAGGAGGTTTATTGCAGGCCTTTCCAAAGAACGTGGCCAAATTTCAGCCGTGAGATAACCAGAATTCCAGCCAAAATTGGGAGTGATGGAAACTGTCAAATGTCTTTGGATCTTTTGTGGAGATTAATCCCTTGGCTGTGCAGTCTCTGATGAATGAAGGAGAATAATTCAGAATCACTGAACACCCTTGCTTTTAACTGGAGGGGCAGGATATCAACGAGGTAAGTGAACACCAGTGCATTTAGAGTTTATTTACAACTAAACTGCTAAAGTCTCAACTCATCCATATTCAATTAGAGAAAGTTGTGGTTCATCCAAGACAAGACATGAGCCAAAATTCGGGGTGAGGGTGACATCATCTGAAAGGGCTGGAAATAAAGTGTAAATTTGAGTATCATCTGTATATAAGTGATAATTAAAGCTGTGCAACTCAACACATGCCAAGAGAGAAGGTCAATAAAAATGAAGAACAACAGGGTCCCAAACCACGTGTTACTTCTAAAATGGAGATTTTTTTTTTTAAGGTGGTGGGGGCGAGCTTTTCTTTCCTGCTGCATGATCTCAAAACAGATACAATCACTTGCAAGGAAGACTCACTTCCTCTGCAGAAAGTCACTGAATTACTTGAACATTGAGCTAAGGAGAGGGGCTTTTCCGTGTGATCTATACTGCAAGGAAGTAAGAAGTCATTCCATTTAGTTTGGGGAAGACCTCCCCAACCCCGTAAAATAGATCACTTCAGTAAATAATGTCTAAGAGAACCACCAATTCAAGCTGATACTTGATTGTCCTTTTCAAGTCTGGTGTTAAATTTGGGCAGGAAACACAAGTTGCTTTTATCTGGGTGCTCGATAATTTCATTCATGCAGTGAAGAAATAGGTTCTTTATTCTCAGCAGTGTTTGAACACTTTAACAATGGGATAACTGAAGTTAGATGCAGCTTGAATCAAATGAAATGGAGACTTGCCCACAAGGACTTATTCATTATAAAAAGGGCAGCTCTTGTCTTAACCATTCCTCTAGAGACCTATGACTTAGGGCTCTTTTTATTTTTGACTATCAGCTACCTTTCCAAATCATGGACGCTTTCTAAAAATACCAAGTTCCTCAGTAGCTGGAGCTGAGCAGGGAGTGAGCCTAACCATAAATGATGGGTGTTCCGGGTTTAAATTGTATCCCTCCCAAAATCGTGTGTTGAAGTTCTAACCCCCAGTGCCTCAGAAGGTGACCATATTTGGAGATAGTGTCATTAGAGAGGCAATTAAGTTAAAATGGGGTCACAAGGATGGACCCTAATGCAATATGGCTGGTGTCTATATAAAAAGAGGAAATTAGAACAGACATGTACAGAGGAAGGACCATGTACAGACACAGGGATATGACGGCCATCTCAAGCCAAAGAGGGAGGTCTCAGAAGAAGCCAATCCTGCCAACATCTTGAGCTCAGACTTCCATCCTACAGAATTGTGAGGAAGTACATTTCTGTTGTTGAAGCCACCCAATCTACAGTACTTTGTTATGGCTGCCCCAGAAAACTAATATGATGGGGCAAAAGAAATAGAGCCAGGGCTGGGCGTAGTAGCTCACGCCTGTAATCCCAGCTCTTTGGGAGGCTGAGGTGGGTGAATCACCTGAGGTCAGGAGTTCAAGACCAGCCTAGCCAACATGGTGAGATCCCATCTCTAATGAAAATACAAAAAGCCTGGCGTGGTGGCGTGCACTTGTAATCCCAGCTACTTGGGAGCCTGAGGCAGGAGAATCGCTTGAACCTGGGAGGTGGAGGTTGAAGTTAGCCAAGATGGTGCCACTGCACTCTAGCCTGAGCAACAGAACGAGACTCTGTCTCAAAAAACGAAAAAAAAAAAAAAAAAGAAAAAGAAAAAGAAAAGAAATAGAGTCAGGCCGAGCATAGAGGCTCACACCTGTATAATATTCTGTGTATTATTTTTTTATATATATCTTAAATTTGTAAAGCAGTTTCTAAAAGCAAAGAGAATGGTCAATTCATCCATTCCTGCAGATACTTTATTTAAATTTGCTTTTGAGTGAAGTCAAACCATGAATGAAGGAGCTACACCGTGGGACTTCATTTCACCTTAAACTCCCTAGAAAGGCCTTGCTCCTTCTTGCTGCATTTGAGTTTATGCAACTGTGGGGGCACTTTAGGGATCAGTTCTATGAGCCCCTCCTTGCATTTATTAGAGAAAAGTGGTCAATGATCTTGTCTACTACTTCATACAATTTTTCCCTTACTAGGCCTCATTATTCTGAAGATATTTTTTACAAGCAGACGAAAATCCTTTTAGAGTAAGGAGGAGCATAAATAAATACATGATTATTATATCAAATGCAATAAACATCTCTCTGCTGGGGGATAACAGGCTCATGGCTCCAGAAGGATGAAAGCAACTTTTACTGAACTCCTACCGTGCGCCAACCTTCTGCTAGAGGCTTTAGACAATTGTCTGCCGAATTTTAATTTTCACAATCTTATGAAGCAGATTATGAGAAAGTGTAGGTAACTTGTCCAAAGTCACATTGTAAATGACCAAACCAGGAAACCACAGTATTTTATGATCATACAAAGAATGGAAGAGGGGAAGGAGAAAAGCTTGTGTTAATTTGTTAAGAACCTACTTCCAATGAACCAAGTATTTTTCATCCCAATTTAGAAATGAGGAAACTAAAGCTCAGAGGAATATATAAATGTACAAAAATATGCAATATATATATATTAAAAATATGTGTTGTATACAATATATATTTGTTCAAGGTGACATAATAGATGAATATATTAGATAGGTCTATTTCTAGAATGAGAGGAGACATTTAAGATAAGGAGATTCCATGGAAAATACATAAGCTGGCTCTATTTCTTTCTTGTTTTTATTTTATTTTTTTAGAAACAGGGTCTTACTCTGTTACCCAGACTGGAGTGCAGTGTCACAATCACGGCTCACTGCGGCCTCAACCTCCCCAGGCTCAGGTGATCTCCCATCTCAGTCTCCCAAGTATCTGGGATTACAGGCACATGCCACCATACCCAGAAAATTTTTGTATTTTTTGTAGAGATGTGGTTTCACTATGTTGCCCAGGCTGGTCTTGAACTCCCGGGCTCAAGGGATCCACCCACTTTGGCCTCCCAAAGTGCTGGGATTACAGGTGTTAGCCCCGGCCTCTGTGCTCAGCCAATTCCAGAGCATTTAAATGTTTACCCACATATAGAAGGGATTTCTGTAGGTTTGTGGGTGTGTTCCATGCCTCTAAGTGGTAGGTGGTATCACATGGTACGCACCATTATGCCTCATGCACATTCAACTCAACATTGCTTTCTGAGATGGAGACACTTTGTTATGCATGGATCTTACTCATTCCTTGTAGGGGCAGGGTTATGCGCTAAATTGTGTTCCCCTCAAAGTTTGCATGTTGAAGTCATAATCTCCTAGTACCTCAGAATGTGACTACATTTGGAGACAATATCTTTAAATAGAAAATTAGGTTAAAATGAGATCACTAGGGTTGGCTGTAATCCAATATGACTGCTGTCCTTATAAGAAGGGGAGATTAGGACACAGACACAAAGAAAAGCCATGTGAAAGCTAACAAAAACAAGCAACAGGAAAGGACTCCCTATTCGATAAATGGTGCTGGGATAACTGGCTAGCCACATGCAGAAGATTAAGTTGGACCCTTACCTTTCACCATACACAAAAATTAACTCAAAATGGATCAAAGTCTTAAATGTAAGACCTCAAACCATAAAAATCCTAGAAGAGAACCTAGGAAATATTCTTCTTGATATTGGCCTTGGCAAAGAACGTTTGGCTAATTCCCCAAAAGCAATTGCAACAAAAACAAAAATAGACAAGTGGGACCCAATTAAATTAAAGCACTTCTGCACAGCAAAATAAACTATGAACAGAGTAAACAGACAAGCTACAGAATGGGGGGAGATATTTGCAAATTATGCATCCAACAAAGGCCTAATATCCAGAATCTATAGGGAACTCAAACAAATCAACAAGCAGAAAATAAATAACCCCACGTATTAGTCCATTTTCACGCTGCTATGAAGAAGTACCCAAGACTGAGTAATTTACAAAGGAATGAGGTTTAGTTGACTCACAGTTGGGGAGGCCTCAGGAAACTTACAATCATGGAGGAAGGGGAAGCAAACACGTCCTTCTTCACATGGCGGCATCAAGAAGTGCCGAGCAAAAGGGGGAAGGCCCTTATAAAACCATCAGATCTCATGAGAACTCACTATCACAAGAACAGCATGTGAGTATCTGCCCCCATGATTCAATTACCTCCCACCATGTCCCTCCTACAACACATAGGGATTATGGGAACTACAAGTCAAGGTGACATTTGGGTGGGGATACAAAGCCAAACCATATCATTCCACTGCTGCCCTCCCCCCACCAACAAATCTCATGTTCTCACATTTCAAAACACAATCATGCTCTTCTAATAGTCCCCCAAAGTCTTAACTCATTCCAGCATTAACCCAAAAGTCCAAGTCCGTAGTCTCATCTGAGACAAAGCAAGTCCCTCAGCCTAGGAGCCTGTAAAATCAAAAGCAGGTTAGTTACTTCCTAGATACAGTGGAGGTACAGGCATTGGGTCAATATACCCATTCCAAATGGGAGAAATTGGCCAAAACAAAGGTGCTACAGGCTCCATGCAAGTCCAAAATCCAGCAGAGAAGACAAATCTTAAAGCTCTGAAATAATCTCCTTTGACTCCATGTCTCACATCCAGGTCACACGGATGCAAGAGGTAAGCTCCCCATGGCCTTGGGCAGCTCTGCCCCTGTGGCTTTGCAGGGTACAGCCTCCCTCCCAGCTGCTTTCATGGGCTGGCATTGAGTGTCTGAGGCTTTTCCAGGCGCACAGTGCAAGCTTTAGGTGGATCTACCATTCCGGGGTCTGGAGGATGGTGGCCTTCTTCTCATAGCTCCACTAGGCAGTGCTCCAATGGGGACTCTGTGGGGGCTCCCACCCCACACTTCCCTTCTGCAATGCCCTCGCAGAGGTTCTCCATGAGGCTCCATCCCTGCAGTAAACTTTTGCCTGGACATCCAGGCTTTTCCATACATCCTCTGAAATCTAGGCAGATGTTCCCACACCTTGATTCTTGTCCTCTGTGTACTGACAGGACCATTACACCATTTGGAAGCTGCCAAGGCTTGAGGGTTGCACTCTTTGAAGCAATGGCCTGAGCTGTAGCTTGGCCCCTTTTAGCCATGGCTGGAACTGCAGCAGCTGGGATGCAGAGCACCATGTGTCAAGGCTGCACAGAGCAGGAGGGCCCTGGGCCCGGTCCAGGAAACCATTCTTCCCTCGTAGGCCTCCAGGACATTGATTGGGAGGCTGCCAAAGGTCTCTGACATGTCCTGGAGACATTTTCCCTATAGTTTTGGTGATTAACATTTGGCTTCTTGTTATGCAAATTTCTGCAGCAGTCTTGAATTTCTACCCAGAAAATGGGTTTTTCTTTTCTATCACATCATTGGATTGCAAATTTTCCAAACTTTTATGCTCTGCTTCCTCTTGAATGCTTTGCAGCTTAGCAAATTCTCCCTCAAGAAACCCTAAATCATCTCTCTCAAGTTCAAAGTTCCACAGAACTCTAGGGCAGGGGCAAAATCCCGCCAGTGTCTTTGCATAGAAAGAGTGACCTTTACTCCAGTTCCCAACAAGTTCCTCATCTTCGTCTGAGACCACCTCAGCATGGACTTTATTGTCCATATCACTATCAGCATTTTAGTCAAAGCCATTCAACAAGTCTCCAGGAAGTTCCAAAGTTTCCCACATTTTCCTGTCTTCTTCTGAGCCCTTCAAACTGTTCCAAACTCTGCCTGTTACCCAGTTCCAAAGTAGCTTCCACATTTTCGGGTATCTTTACAGCAGTGCCCCACTCTCTGTGTTACCAATTTACTTATGCAAATTAAAATTTTAAAATGGGCAAAGGACATGAACAGACACTTCTCAAAAGAAGACATACAGTTGGCCAACAACCATATGAAAAGATGCTCAACACCACTAATCATCAGAGAAATGAAATCAAAACCAAAATGAGATACCATCTCACACCAGTCAGGATGGCTATTATTAGAAAGTCCAAAAACAACAGATGCTGGCAAGGCTGCAGAGAAAAAGAAACGCTTATACGCTGTTAGTGAGAATGCAAATTAGTCCAGCCACTATGCAAAACAGTCTGGAGATTTCTCAAATAACTTAAAACAGAGCTGCCATTTAACCCAGCAATCCCATTATATACTGGGTATATACCCAAAGGAAAATAAATCATTCTACCAAAAAGACATACGTACTTGTATGTTCATCACTGTTCTATTCACAATAGCAAAGACATGGAGTCAACCCAGTGCCCATCAGTGGTAGACCGGATAAAGAAAATGTGGTGTACGTATACACCATGGAATACTACGCAGCCATAAAAAGAATGAAATCATGTCCTTTGCAGCCACATGGATGCAGTTGAAGACCATAATCCTAAGGGAATTAACACAGGAGCAGAAAACTAAATACTGCATGTTCTCACTTATAAGTGGATGCTAAACATTGAGCACCCATGGATGTAAATACAGGAAGAGCAGACCCTGTGGACTAGTAGAGGGGGCAGGGAGAGAGGAGCCAGAAATTGAAAAACGACCTATCAGGTACTTACCCCAAGTCTTAGCATCACACGATATTCTCTAGTAACAAAGCTGCATGTGTACCTCTGTGTCTAAAATAAAAGTTTTTTTTTTTTTTTTTTTTTTAAAGGCCATGTGAAGACACAGGGAGAAGACAGCCATCTCTACCCCAAGGAAAGAGGCCTCTGAGGAAACCAGCCCTGCTGACACCTTGACCACAGACTGCTAGACTCCAGAACAGGGAGAAAATAAACTTCTGTTGTTTGAGTCACTCAGTCTGTGGTACTTTGTCACAGCAGCCCAAACAAATTAACACAGGCAGCAAAGTATTCTACAGACCACAAACACCACAGTATTTTAGCCAGTCTCATGGTGGACTTTTAGATTGAAACTAAACACAAATACACATCCTCGGACAGAGTGAGCACCTGTGGGAGTAAATATGTAGAAATGAAATTGCTGTTACAGGCGACACATATTTTCAAATTTACAAAATGCTGCTAAATTGTTCTCTCAAATATCTCCGTTGATTTACACTCCCAACAACAGTGAATGAGGGCACCATTTCTCTCACAGCTTAGCCAACATTTGATATTCTCAGGCTCAAGGTTTCTGCCAATGTGATTGGCCAAAAAAACCCACATTGTTTTAACTGCGCTTTCCTGAGTTTGCATGAAGTTGAGTATTTTTTAATACACACATTGCCTGTTCTTATTTCTTCTTCTATACATTCTCAGTTCATATTTTTGGTCTGTTTTTCCTTTGGGGTTGTATGGCTTTTTCCACCTGATTTGTAGGGATCACATACATTCTAGCTCACAATTCTCTGTCTGCTGGATCTTCTGCAAATACCTTCTCCCAGGCCCCCACTTGTCTTTTAATCTAGTTCATGGTGTGCTTTTGACAAAAGGTTTTAAATCAGGTATAATCAGATGGACCTCCGTTTATAGTTTGTATTTTTTTGTATTGTCTTAAAAAAAATACTTTCTGGCTGGGTGTGATTACTCACACCTGTAATCCCTGGAGGCTGAATCAGGTGGATCACTTGAGGCCAGGAGTTCAAGACCAGCCTGCCTAACATGGTGAAAATCCGTCTCCTCTAAAAATAGAAAAAAATAGCCGGGCATGGTGGCACATGCCTGTAATCCCAGCTACTTGGGAGGCTGAGGCATGAGAATCACTTGAACCCAGGATTTGGAGATTGTAGTGAGGTGAGATTGTACCATTGCACTCCAGTCTGGGCAACAGAGGGAGACTCTATCTCAAAATAAAAGAAAAAGAATAAGCGTTTTCTCTCCAAAATTCAAAAAGGTATTCTCTTATAATTTCTTCTGACAGTTTTAGTGTATTTTCCCCATGTTCCAGTCTTTAGTACCTCCTTAATGTATTTCAGTGGTGGCAATAGGTAGGAATTTTATTTTCTTTGTGATTTTTTCTTTTGTCTTTCATTTGAGAGTGAATTGTCCCAACGCCACTTACTGAAATATCAAATGCTTACTCCAGTCATTAAAAATATATATTCAGCAAAGCACCCACAGACCATCTCATTTTGAGTAGTGTAATTTCCTGATAAATCCTCCATAATGTATTAGGAGAAGAATGTACCCCTAGGTAAGTAAATAAGCAGATCTAAATGGGTATTTGGCTATGAGCCAAGCAAATGCTAGAGGTTGTCTGCCAAAAAATGGTTTTGATATTAGAAGAGTTGATGTTAAGCCCTTCTTCCTGACAGTCATTGGATAGTGGGGCCAGGTGTCTTTTGAGGCCACTCTGAGTTTGTAATGATTAAACCATGTCCATGACATGTAGGAGAAGACTTGTCCTTCCATCGTCCCCACCAAGTGAATGTGCTTCCTGCCCAGCAGATCAGTGGCCCCTGCACAGAAATCTCTGGAATGACGTGCTGAAGCCAGCCACAGCATTGTCTCTGGAGGATGGAAACAGGGTGTTTGTGAGAGGGTAATTTTTCACCGAATTCCTTTTCTCTCTCTCTTAACTTCTTTTGACTGTATGCATATACAATTGATTCAAAGTAATAATTTTTTTAAAAGCCAAAACAAAACAAAACCAAAAAACCCTGCCAAGTATGTCACTAAGACACTAAGGAAAATCCAGAAAAAATACATTCCTGTGGCAGTCAACAAAAAAACAAAACAAAACAAAAAACAGACATATGAGAACATTTTTTGCAGGGGTAATTAACCTGGAAATTATGTTTCACCTTGTTTGAATAATTTAGAGAATTGTTTTTAATATATTCCTTGGTCACAAGACACTTTAGACACTTTGCTCAAGCTAGATCTTTCTCAAAGACCAACATATAAAATAGATGAAATGAAAGGGTTCCTGTTTAAAAGTGGGGATCCCCATCAGCAGCCTTTGAGGCAGCTCTGTGGGGGTCCCCAGGGCTCTTCTGAGTACATTGAGAACCTTCCTTTAAAGTCAACGTGTTTGAGAATTAGATATATAATTATCTTTTGCACCTTCTTCATGTAGTAATACTACACTCCACTTTAAAATTTACAGTATTGTGTACTTGCTCATTCGGTAAACATTGCTTGAGCACCTACCGTTTGCCAGACCCTAGAATAGACAGGAGGAGGAGGTGACTTAAACATGGTAAGGTCTGAGCAAAAGGTTGAAGTGTGAATAGAAAACAACCAGGAGGGCATTCCAGGCCCAGTAGACTGCAGGGGAAAGCTGGAAAGCCGGGAGGAAGCAGGCTGGCAGATCGGGAAGAAGGGGGTGGGCGCACTCAGTGTGCTTAGATGCACAGGGCATCTGTTGGTCCTAGCAGGTGCTGAAACTGGAGAGGGAGGGAGCAGTAAGTTATTATTGCCTGGTGGATCTTTCTAAGTTTGGACTTGGCAGGCCATGAGGAAGCGATTGAAGGGTCTTAGACAGGAGATTGACACAGTCATATTTGTGCTTTAGAACGATTGCTCTGACCTAAGTGAGTATTGCCTATGTCCTAAGGAGACATGATTAAGTCAGTGAGACAGGTAGGGAGGCCATCGCAGCCACCCAGGGAGGAGATGACGATGGACAGACTTGAAGGTCTGGCAGAGATAGAGCAGAGGGGGTGACTAAGACAGAATTAACTGGATGTTGGTGGGAGGCAGAAAAGGGATGTGTCTAGGAAATTTCTGGAGTTCGGGTTGTATAATTGAGTGGGGTTGGATAACTGGGGCCATTCAACAAAGCAAGGAAGACGGGAGAAGGGGTTTGGGCACTAGATGATGAGCTTCATTTGGGGGAAGGTTTTGATTGAAGTACCTGTAAGACATATGGTGGAAATGTCCAGTAGGCAATCAGATAGCTGATGTGGGATGGAGGTGAAGGCCTGAGGCCATCCTCAGTGAGTTGATAATAGCAGTCAAGAAAGTACTTGAAACCCCCAGGAGAATGTGAGCGATGAGAGAGGAGAGGCCCATGCGGGCAGATCTGGGATGAAGAGGAGAGGCCCAGGCAAACAGCGGATGGTTCGGGGGAAGTCGGCTGAGATGGCTGAGCAGGGAGGAAGGAAGAGAATCAGGGAGAGTGGGGATCAAAGAAACCAAGGAGGGGATTTGAGCATAGGAGGACTTATCAGCAGGGTCAAACCCTGCACAGAGAAGACGTTTAGGGACTGGAGAACTCATTGGACATAGCAGCTCACTGGAGAGAATGAGGAAAGGCAGTTCCCAGAGACGCGGGCAGCAGGGGAGCCGTATGGCAGGGCTTGGGCAGTGAATGGGCAGTGAGAAACTGGGGAAAAGTCGGGTATGACCACTCTCCAAAAACGGCGATGATGAAGGACGTGTGGGCTACCTCCAGGTGAGCCTGCTTCAGTCGTCTGATGAGCAGCACAGAATGACCGGACCGCGCCTCTCAACTCCAGCTGCGCTTCTAATTCCAACTGCACAATAGAAGCACCTGGGGAATTTTTTAAACTAAAAAAGTACCAAAGCCGGGGCCGCAGATGTAATTGGTCTGGGGTGGGGCCTGGGCAAGGGTATATTTTTAAAGCTCCACAAGAAAATCTAATGTGCTGCCACCATTAGGACCACGGCTCCAGTTATTCCCTATTTTGAGCAACAAAGGAGTGAATGAGCTAGCTCGGGGAGAAGTCAGAGGTGGTCCTCTGACATTGATCTGTCTTGTCGGGACACAAAGCAGAGGTTCGTGAAAGAGTCCCGCACATTTAAATGTGTCTGTGTGGACCCACTTCTTTTCAGTAGAGACAGGCCCCGAAATGAGGGGGAGCACCAAAAATGTGTTCTCCATTGCTGGAGAGTAGGATTTCATCGGGCTTTTCTAGAACATAAGAGACCTATCCCCCAAATCATTCTGAGTCTATACTTGCCAAACCTCCTTTTGATTAGTAATTAAACTCTGCCCGGTGATTTTAAAAATCATACCTGTTTTCCATAATTTGCAAGAAATACATGCATAGGATGAAAAAATAAAATGCTACAGAAGGAACCTTCTACCTCCCATATCGCCTCCACCTGCAGCTGCTTTCCAAAGCCAACCGCTTGACTGCTTCTGTCTTTGTTCTTTCTGATGGTTACCTCCATAACCTTAAATCGTATGCTTACACTTCTGCTTCATAATTTACCAATAGTATACATGGTCGACCTATTTTGAAAAGTAAACACCTACTAACTCTGCCTCCACTTCCCCTTCTCCCTTCCAAAGTTTGGTGGTTTTAGTATTATTTTTAATCCTTCCATTGGTTACTAACATAATTTTAAGTAATATACTTAAAATTCCAGTTCTCACTCCATGAACTTACTTATTTATTTATTTATTTTGAGACAGGACCTTGTTCTGTCACCCAGGCTGGGGGGCAGTGGCATGAACATGGATCACGGCAGCCTTGAATGCCTGGGAACAAGCAATCCTCCTGTCTCAGCTTCCCAAGTAGCTGGGATCACAGGCACATGTCAACACACTTGGCTAATTTTTAATTTTTTCTTTTTGGAGAGATAGGGTCTTGCTATATTCCCCAGGCTGGTCTCAAACTCTTGGTCTCAAGTGGTCTTCCTGCCCCAGCTTCCAAAGGTGCTGGGATTTCAGGCATAATCCACCATGTTTGGCCTCATTCCATGAGCTTTCAACAATATTTCTTAACTCCACACAGTATGAGGTGGAGATATCAGCTCCCCCACTTTCCCCTTTCAACTTCTTTCAGCTTGATCTTTGTCTTTCCATTGTTCTGACTGGTAACATTTCATTCTGTTCTGCAACCATGATGAGTCCTCTGTGCTTGGTTTACGGGTTAATTCTACTAGTTCAAAGCCAATGAACTGCATTAACATGATTGTGAGCAGGTAAATATTGTTCCTTGGAGAGCCAAGGACTGCGTTAGGACCACACTTCTTCCTCTTGGGTTCAATGTCACCACCTTTTGGGTGACTCAAAGGAGTATGTTCCCAGGAGCACAGCCAAATTGATTTTCTTTTATTACGTCCCTGCAGTTACTCAAAATTACGATTCATTGTATTTTGCCTCTATTTGGACCATGATTTTCTTGTACCTTTCTGAGTTTTTCCTAGACTTTTTTTTTTTTTTTTTTTTGGTAGAGAGAAGAAACATATTTTGTCCTTGCCACATCACGGATATTTTCTAGCTTCTTACTCCTTCCATCTGAAGCATCGAATACCTTCAATTTCTCTTCTGACAGACAGATGTCTTACACCATGCTGACTTCCTGCTTTAACTTGGACTTAATGACTTTTAGACCTCGACACTGCTACCGTCTTTCCCCCGTGTCGATACTGGGACATGGATATTAGAGATAAAGAACACGAACTTTCTTTTCCATCAACTTTTATTTTAAGTTCCAGGCTACATGTACAGGACGTGCAGGTTTGTTACACAGGTAAATGTGTGCCATGGTGGTTTGCTGCACAGATCAACCCATCACCTAGGTATTAAGCCCAGCATCCATTCATTATTCTTCCTGATGCTCTCCCTCCCCACACCCTCCCCACACAGGCCCCAGTGTGTGTTGTTCCCCACCATGTGTCCGTGTGTTCTCATCATTCAGCTCCCACTTGTAAGTGAGAACATGTGGGAACACAAGCATTTTGATCGCCGCGAAGAGACAATCTCATTGTCAACAAATCCATTTGTCATGTATTCATTTGTCTTGTCTAAATTTAATTAGTATGATTTGTCATAGAAAGACTGATCAGCTATGGACCTATAAGGAAAATTCATGTTCTGGGCCTCAGAGATGAAGTATTAGACCCTGTAGGTAGCCACCCAACCACCCTGAGAAGTCTCACCATAACCAGCCAAAATCCTTCAATGCATCTGTAGTGGGAACTGGAGTGTGCTGCCTGGAGATACAAAGGACTCAAAGGACTAAGGCACTCAATCCCTTCCCTCAATCCCAGACATCTCTGAAGGACCAGCCATCTTTGGAGGTCCCCGTGGGGTGAGCTGAACCTTCTCTCACAATTGCCAAAAAGTTCAACTTCTTGAACTGTTCAATCCTTCTTCCTTCATTCTTGTGCAGGTTTCCCCCAAAACTCTCCCCCAGAAACATCTGTCTCAAAGTCTATTTCCTGAGGATCCATTCCTACAACCACACCTTTATCATATACCCCAGAATTGTGGTATCAACAAACACACGATAAAAGGTTAATTGCTGATGGGGATAATGAATGATTGTGGGAAGCGGTTGTTTTACAGGCAGGAAATGAGATGAGGATTGGGTTTCAGTCCTAGGGGAGGCAGGAGAGGCTGGGATTCAGGGCACCTAGGGAGGCGAGCAGGAACTAAGCTTTGTCAGAGGTAGGAATGGAAGACAGGGTGTGAGCTGCGGATCATCACTGCGGGTATTGGAATGGAGTACGAAGCTGAGGAAGTGGTAATGATGGCTATGGCTCTGAATTTTCTTGGGGAGAAGAGCACTCTATTTGTAAATTAAGTTTTTCCTTCTATTGTACATGTACCTTGAGACCCTGGTGGCTGGGAGGGAGGGTGGATGGGACGGGAGTGGATGAGGACCTGAACTGGAACAACTGCAGCAATTACAACATGTTCTGGAATATTCAGGTCTGTGAACGTGTTTGCGCTCATTCACTTAAAGTAACTTTAAATTCCTATTAATTCAAACTAGAATGAGTTTATATAGAATCTATGCTATAGGAAGGGAGTTGGGAGGGGGAGCCAGCTTTCTAAGGCCAGCATTAGAAAATGTCTGTCCTATTAACGCAGAAACGGAAATCCAAATACTGCATGGTCTCACTTATAAGTGAGAGTTAAACATGGGGACACACAGACATAAAGATGGGAACAATAGACACTGAGACTCCAAAAGAGGGGTGGGACGGAGGGGAAAATGGCTAGGAAGACTTCTTACTGGGTACCATGTTCAATATTTGGGTGATGGGATCAATAGAAGCCCAAACCTCAGCGTCACGCAATATACCCTTGTAACAAACCTGTGCATATACCCCCTGAATCAAAAATAAAAACAGGCCAGGTGTGGCGACTTGTGCCTGTAATCCCAGCACTTTGGGAGGCTGAGGCAGGCGGATCACCTGAGGTCAGGAGTTTGAGACCAGTCTGGCCAACATAGTGAAATCCTGTCTCTACTGAAAACACAAAAATTAGCCGGGTGTGGTGGCAGGCGCCTATAATCCCAGCTACTCGAGAGGCTGAGACAGGAGAATCTCTAGAACCCGGGAGGCAGAGGTTGCAGTGAGCCAAGATCGCACCACTGTACTCCAGCCTGAGCAACAAACAGTGAAACTCCATCTCAAAAATATAAAAATAAAAATAAATAAATAAAAACAAAGAAAATGTCAGTCCTTGCCAAGTTAGTTAAAATTAACTTCAGCTTCATTCAAAGTGATAGAAAACCATAAATAATAATAAATTTAACAAGATACACATGTAGTTGTCTAATAGAAACCAAGTCTGGAAGTGAGCAGAGGGGAGACTGTCCTGGTACCTGGCAGTTCTGCAAACACTAGGAAGCCAGTCTCCATGTTCTCACTCCACCAATAGCAACAAGAGTACCCACCTCATGGTCTTTTTTTTTTTTTTTTTTTTTGAGACAGGATGTCACTCTGTCACCCAGGCTGCAGTGAAGTGGCTCAATTATAGCTCAAGGCAGTGCAGCCTCAACCTCCTGGCTCAAGCAATCCTCCCACCTCAGCCTCCACCGTAGCTAGGACTACAGGCACACACCCCCATACCTAGTTTATTTATTTATTTTTTGTAGCGTCGGGCTCTTGCTATGTTACCTAGGTTGTTCTCAAACTCCTGGGTTCAAGTGATCCTCCCATCTCAGCCTCCCAAATTGCTGGGCTTACAAGCATGAGCTACCACACCTGGCCTTCAAAATTCTTATTACATTGTGTGGACCAACAGTTTCTGTAGATGCATTTATACTTTGGTTGCCCAGGCTAGTCTCAACTCCTGGCCTCAAGCGATCCTCCCACTTTAGTGTCCAGAAACACTGGGATTACAGGCATGAGCCACCATGCCATACCCACCTCATGGTCTCAAATGGCTGCTGGAGTTCTGGCCATTGCATCCCTGCCAGAGGAAGGATAGCAGGAGAAGAAGGGCATGGTCACACTGGGCTGCAAGGGAGGCTGGTGGCCATGTGCCCAGTTATTAATAAGATTTGGGAGCTCTAGTACCAAGGCAGAAGGGAAGAACAGGCATTGGGGGCCATCCACAGCTTCTGCCACACCTGCCTTCCCTACTCCAGACACCTGGCATCATCTCTACCCTTCATCTGCCAACTCAGCCCTGCTCTGGGGCTGACCGACTCCCACACAGTGCAGTCAGTGAGTTAATGTCCACGGTCATGCTGTAGGGCTGCTGCTTGGCACTTCTGTGCCTGCACACCAGAGAACTGCGCTTCTGAATCAGTTTCCCTCCCAGCGCCCCTCTTCCATGATGGCGGCCTGTCCAGCTCTTGCCAACGCCCTCTCTGTGGAGTCTCTCTGCTGTGCCCTCAATCTCTCCAGACACTGGCTGGGACCACTGACATGGACCCACCACCCAGATTCCAGTATCAGGCCAGCCAGCTTTCAGGGTCACTTCCTGCCTAGACCTTTGCCTCACCTCTTTCCACCTCTTCATTAAGTTGTTCAACTACACTTGAACTTGACATGCTTATTAGCTTCTCACCCATGATGACAGTGAGCAATTTTTTTTTTTCCTGAAAAGGACTAATTCCAAAAACCATAATTCTTAGGAATTATATATTTTTCATTCAAATAAGAACTTGAATCCCAAGAGAAAATGTACACCCTTGTAGTTTAGATCACAAGGGCATGACTTGTCAACTCAGAGTGGCCTACAGCCTTGGTTCCATCTATTGCTAGCTGTGGGACTTATAACTTACCATCTCCACGCTTCGGGTTCCACAACTGGAAAGCTATCCTAAGAACAGCACCTACCTTTCAGCACTATAAGGAAGATTATGGAAGATTAAATGAGGTACACTGCCCGGCGCATGGTAAGCACAAAGTAAATGTTACTTATAATAATAATTGATTTATAATAACGTGAATTTTAAATATCAGTAAATTGGCACTGATTTTTTAGCTGCTAAAATGTTACTGCCGGGGCTTTTGTGAGAAGTCGTTCAGTGCAGTCAGCGTTTTAATTTTTCATTCTGAAACCTTGTCTAACTCCTTACTTCCTCCTTTCCCTGGTGGACTCAAGCAGGGGAGGTCCCAGCGTGCCTAACACCTGAGGAGGTGTGGTGTGTGCATCAAAATCAAGCCTGCTTCCTTTTGGTAAATAGTTACACCACACCAAGCAAGGGCCTGCCGACTCCAGTGTGACAGATGTATTTTTCCAAACCCATCAACTCAGAGATCAGTTTACTGGCCCAACCATATCTGCTGCCCTTGATATTACATCTTGCGGTGGCAGTTGAGGGCCTGGCCAAGTAGAAAACTTGTCTTTCGGAGATGAAGTAGCATTCTCCCCCAACTCTCACTTTCTTTTCTACACGTGGATTTATTTCTGTAGTCTCATTTTATCTTTGTCTTTTTGGCTTTCTTTTTCTACACAATTGTTTTATTTATTTATTTGCCCCCATCCCCCTACCTTTTTTGCAGTGGGATTTCTCCATGTTGCCCAGGCTCATTTGGAACACCTGGGCTCAAGCAAGCCTCCCATCTCAGCCTCCCAAGCAGCTGGGACTACAGGCCTGAGCTACCACACCCGGCCCCACAATTGTTCTTTTTTACATATTAAATAAATAACCTATGCTTAATTTAGAAAATGCAGAAAAATGAAAAGACGGGGAAAAAGGCAAACACGTAACCCCTGCACCTTGGTGGGTACCCACCCAGAACACGACACACGCACACAATTTTTGTTTTCTCGGAAATCAGATCATATGAGCTAGACCAGTGGTTCTCAATCAGGGTGATTTTCCCCCCACAGAAGACATTCAGCAATGTCTGCAGACATTTTAGGTTGTCAAAACCAGGGCAGGTGGTGATACTGGCATCTAGTGGTTGAGGCCAGAGATACTGCTAAACATCCTAAAATGCACAGACCAGCCCTCAGCAACAACAAATTACCTAACCCCAAATGTCAAAAGGGCCAAGGTTAGGACACTCTGGTCTAGACTATGGTTAAGCAAACTATAGCCCTCTTGGTTGGCTGTCTGCTTTTATAAATAAAGTTTTATTAGAACTCGGTGACGTCCATTCATTTCTATGTCATCTGTGGTTGCTGTGACTTACAAGGCAGGTGAGCAGTTGTAACAGAAACTATGTGGTCACAAGGCCTAAAATAAATATGAGCCACATATGAAACTTTAACTTTTTCTAGTAGCCACATTTTTTAAAAGTACAAAAAAAGCAGGGGAAATTAATGTTAGTAACATGGCCCAAATATTAACATTTCAACCTTGCAATCAATATAGAAATTATTAATGAAATATTTTCATATTCTTTTATTTACATACTGTCTTCACTTACAGCACTTCTCAGTTCAGACTAGTTTTATATATATATATATATATATATATATATATTTTTTTTTTTTTTTTTTTTTGAGACGGAGTTTTGCTCTTACTGCCCAGGCTGGAGTGCAATGGCACAATCTCGGCTCACCACAACTTCCTCTTCCCAGGTTCAAGTAATTCTCCTACCTCAGCCACTTGAGTAGCTGGGATTACAGGCATGCACCACCACGCCTGGCTAATTTTGTATTTTTGGTAGCGACTGTGTTTCTCCATGTTGGTCAGGCTGGTCTCGAACTCTCGACCTCAGGTGATCTGACTGCCTCGGCCTCCCAAAGTGCTGGGATTACAGGCGTGAGCCACCGTGCCCGGCCCAGACTAGCCACATTTTAAGTGCTCATGTGGCTGGTGGCTATTGTATTAGACAATGCGGGTCTATGCTGCATTTTTCACTAAACTGCTTTTTTTAAAAAAAATTTATTTTATTTTAAATTTTATTTTATATATATATTTTTTGAGACAAAGTTTCACTCTTGTCGCCCAGGCTGGAGTGTAGTGGTGCAATCTCAGTTCACCACAATCTCTGCCTCCCGGGTTAAGTGATTCGCCTGCCTCAGCCTCCCTAGTAGCTGTGACTACAGGCGCGTGCCAGCATGCCTGGCTAAGTTTTTTTATTTGTAGTACAGACAGGATCTCACCATGTTGGCCAGGCTGGTCTCAAACTCCTGACCTCAAGTGATCCCCCTGCCTCTGCCTCCCAAAGTACTGAGATTATAGGTGTGAGCCACTGTCCCCTGCCACTAAGCTGCTTTTTTTATTTAATGGAAATAAAAGTCTTCTCATGTCCACCATACATTTTTATATCACTTTTAAAGTGTTCAATTTTTTAAAAAGATTCCCATTTTCTGGATGTTTATATTGCTTCTGAGTTTCACAGTTATGAACGATTCTGCCACGAACATTCTTAGATAAAACTTGTTCACTTCATCTTTAATTATTTCCTCAGGATAAACTCCCAGATGTGCATCAAAGAGCAAAGAAACATTTTTATGGGTTTTGAAATATATATATTTTTAATAATAATACCTTCCCTACAAGATGATTATAAGAATTAAGAAATTAGCCAGGCGAGGTGGCGGGCGCCTGTAGTCCCAGCTACTCGGGAGGCTGAGGCAGGAGAATGGCGTGAACCTGGGGGGCAGAGCTTGCAGTGAGCCGAGATCATGCCACCGCCCACCAGCCTGGGCGACTGAGCAAGACTCCATCCCAAAAAAAAAAAAAAAAAGAGTTAAGTTAGTACATGTAAATCAATTTTATTAATTCAAGTAAGGTCAGTAAAACTTAAAATAGTAGTGCCTGGCACATAAAAGCACTCTATAAATACCATCTCTTATTGCTATCAGTATTGCTCCTGAATGTATCTCCAGCATTGTAGTTCTAATTGTACCTCCACTGACAATGTCTAAGAATGCTTGTTTCTGGTATACTCTTCTAATGCTATTATTTTTATAGCCTTTGCAAATTTTATATACAAAATTGGCTTCTTGTTATTGTTGGTTTAATCTGACTGTAGTCCATTCGTTTTCTTCGATTTAGGATGTTTTCTAGAGTTGTTACAAGCTCAGTCTGTAGCCACACGTTTAAGAGCTGGACCATTTTTCACAAGAATGACCAGGACAATAAGTGACCATTTGTGTCAGTCAGCTTTCACTAGGTTATGTGTTGTAACAAGTGGCCCTAATATCTCAATGGCTCACAAAAACAGTTATGTATTTCTCACTCATATTGCCAGGCTGAAAGAGCGGCGCCCATCGGGACATGCCATTCCCATGGTAGAGCGAAAGGAATAAATGAGAAAGCAGGGGTGAAGTCTCCAAAGCTTCAACTCCTACCCGCACAGACTCTCTTCTGCTTGCATCTCATTGACCAGAGCAAGTCATGGTGCCAAGTCCAATATCAATGGAGCAGAGAAGTATATTCCCGCCATAAGAGACACTGAAAGCTACATGGCAATGTGTGGGAACCGAGATAGGGAGCAATCCACCAGTAGTTAATTTAGTTAATTAGTTAATTTCGATGCAATTAACTAGTTGGGTGCCTCTACTCACCTCAAGTCAGGATTCCCCCATATGATTCATTACAGTTCTCATAGAAAAGACATGCAGCATCCCCGCTGCCCACTGCGGGAACAGATGACAGATACTGAGCTGCTGTAGTGCTTCCAATGGGCTCTAAAGACAAACTGGTCTGAAGAGACTCAGCCTAAACCAAACATGAGGATATCTCCCACTCCCTGCATGAAGGGGCAGACTTGTCTATCAATGAAAAGAGCTTTGTGCCTAAAGTCATCATTACATCACCAACAAGTAGGAAACAATAAATCTCTGATCTGATCTAACCGTCATCAATCATCCACCATACAAAGAGAGTGTAATGGTTCCCTTAGAATAAAGACGATGGGGTTTCTATTGTAACTGCCTCACCTGTGAGATCAATAGTTGCTATCAGCAGCAGCAGTAGCATAGTCACCACCATCACCTCCAGCACCTTTTAAGGTCAAACCAGTTACCATACCCCTGAACCCAGCCAACAGCACCCTGGTTGGCACAGGACGTTTATAGACAAAAGGACCGATCCCTGTCCTACAGAATTGAGCCCTTGGCTCTGCTAGCCTGGCTGGTTGGAAAATTATTATGCAACTTGAATCCTCATAAAAATGTATTCCTAAAATCCTAACACTAGACAGTTTTAGAATTAATAAATGTGTATTAAAATTACAAGCTATTCTACCCCAAACCTGAAAGAAACCATTCTAGGAACATGAAAAACCAAAAAGAGCGAGGCATGTTTCCTGAGGTAAGTCACTTCCTATTTGAATCATTTATTTATATAACAAGCCTTTCTGGACTGATTAAGGAAACTGCCAGTTACACTTACCAGCTGTTCCTCAGGTTGGGGAGAAGCACGGCGTTTTCCTCCTGCTTTACATGTGAGTGCCTGTGCTGGAGACTTTTATCCAAATTCTCCCCCCTTCTATCAGTCTCTGGAAGAACTCGAAGATCAAAGAAAAACGCTTCTCGTCCTGAACCAGTGGCAAAGGGAAGAAAGCCAACACGATCCTTTATATCCCCCTGGGCTGCTAGCTTCCTTGAGCCTTAGAAAATGATCAGGAACGAAAGTACGGTATTTTCTTCTTTATCCGTTTTTAAACTTTAGGCCTCCCAACGCCCAACTCAAATCCTACCTCTCCTACAAAGGCACTCCTAATGACCTCAGCTGAGAATGGTTTTCCTTCTCCTGAACCTCAGCTGCAGCTTCCTGATTTTACCACCTCAGCTGAGAATAGTTTTCCTTCTCCTGAACCTCAGCTGCAGCTTCCTGATTTTACCCCCCACCAGCACTGTCTTCACTGCCTCCTAATGTTGGTTAACTTCCCAAGTGGGCCATAACAGCTACTGATTTTACAGGTTCATTCTAACTCCCTTCTTCTGAAGTTTGCAGTGATTGGTTCAGGGTGAGCCTGTAACCCCCAGAGGGACCCTTCCACATTTCCTCTTCATAGTTAAGTGTGCCTTGAGAGAGAGAAGCTCCTGCTTTCTCCTGGGTCATGAGCTAGAAGGAAATTGTGAGCCTGGAACTTCTCAAAGCCATCTTCTCTGGACTCCTGCAGGAAGCCAATGTTGGGAGACAGAGAATCCTAATGACATACTTTGAACCCTCAGATCCAGTTATGCCTGAAACTCTTAGCCTGAACTTTGCAATTACGGGAAGCAATACATTCCCTTTTCTGCTTAAGTGAATTTCAGTCTTTCTTTCCCTCCCTCCCTCCCTCCCTCCCTTCCTTCCTTCCTTCCTTCCTTCCTTCCTTCCTTCCTTCCTTCCTTCCTTCCTTCCTTCCTTTCTTCTTTCTCTTTTTTTCAGGGTCTTGCTGTCTCTAAAAGGAGACAGGCTGGAGTGTGCAATGGCACCATCATAGCTCACTGCATCCTCAAGCTCCTAGGCTCAAGCAATCCTCCTGCCTCAGCCTCTTGAGTAACTGGAATCATAGCCGAATATCACCATGGCTGGCTAATTTTTGTATTTTTTGTAGAGACAGGGTTTTACTGTGTTGCTTAGGCTGGTCTCAAACTTTTGGGCTTAAGCTATCCTCCTGCCTCAGCCTCCCAAAGTGCTGGGATTACAGACATGAACCACTGTGTCCAGCCAATTTCAGTTGGTTTTGATTTATTTATTTCCTTCCTTCCTTCTTTCCTTCCTTCCTTCCTTCCTCCTTCTTTCTTTCCTTCCTTCCTCCCTTCCTTCCTCTCTCTTTTTCCTCCCTCCCTCCCTACCTTCCTTCCTTCCTTCCTTGTTTCCTTCTTTTTTTAGAAACAAGGTCTTGATAGGTTGGTCAGGCTGGTCTCAAACTCCTGACCTCAAGCCATCCTCCTGCCTTGGCCTCCCAAAGTGCTGGGATTACAGGTGTGAGACCCTGCATCTGGCCTCAGTTTGTTTTTATTATTCACGACCTAAGTGACTAAGAAGCTCACTCAGAACTCCTTAGGAAAAAAGAAGAGTACAATGCGGGTGCTTTAGGGTACAAAACCTCCAAGATCTCTCCATCCTGCTGTTCTGCTCTTGTCGTTGTGTGGTTGAAGCTGGGTTGCCTCGGATTTGGGTTCTTGCTGATGGGAAGGGGAAAAGCACATGGAGGAGTGTGCAGCTGGAGTCCGCAGGTGCAGCTCTGGAGCTGGCACCCCTACTTGCCCAAACGTGCATGTGATAAGTAGCAGTGACACGGCCACCCCTAACTGCATGGGAAGCTGGGACGTGACTCTGTCTGGGCAGCTGTGTGTCCAGCCACAACTCTATTTCTGAAAGATGTGGATGCACAACCAGCAGTCTAAAGCACAGCAGGTGTTTGTGGATTAAAACAATTGCAATAGCACATCCAATTTCAATGCATGCAAAGTCTGGAGTGAGGTGAAGAAAACACTACTTCACAGGTATAAAGTGCTGGTGAGCAGAGCCCCTCAGGGTCTACTGTGGGGGGCTTGGACTATGGCAACTTAGTGAATCTGGAACTACATTTTCTAGAGTTCCTTCCCTGTAGGGTTTCAAGTTAGGGCTGACCAGGAGAGAAATTTGCATGAGATATGGAAGGTGGAAGTGAAGCAGCAGCTCTCATGTTCTGCAGGTGGGTGCAGGGCACTGTGCATTGTTAGTGTAGCTCCAGTGCGTTGCCACTGATCTGCTGACTTACCCGGTGGCTTGGGGCAGCCAGCCCTGCAGTTCCTCAGCAGCTGCCCCATATCCCTCTTCAGCAGCTCCAAATCCTCCCAGGTGCAAGTGTTGCTCAATGATAAGGGATGGCAACCCCTGCTTCGGGTTATCCCATCACTGAGGGGGCTGCAAGAGGCAGACGTGGCTTACAGGTTGTGGCCTTTCTTCACGTAAGGGTTTCTCAGCCTCAGCACTGTTGCACTTTCAATCCAGATAACTCTTCGTGGTCAGAGGCTGTCTCGTGCATTGCAGTGTTTAGCAGCGTCCCTGGCCTCTTCTCACTAGATAGTAGTCACTCTCACCTAAGTTGTGGCCACCCAAACTGTCTCCAGACATCATCTCCAAATGTCTTCTGGGGGACAAAAATCATCCCAGGTTGAGAACCACTGCCTTCACATCCGGCTTTTTTTCCCGACTGCTGGCTTTGTGACCTAGGGTAACCTCAAGCCCATCTCCAGATGCAGAGGTCTAGTGGCTCTGCTGAGACTGTTCCATCAGCTTCCACAGTCACAGAAAAGCCAATCCTCAAACTCAGTCCCTTATTCCATGTTACTCACAGCAGTTCTGCTCAGAGATGAATTACGACTTCCATGCGTTGAGCCACTTTGCCTTCATGGACCTTCTTCTACTGTTAAAACATTAAAAAAATATATATATTATAGTTTAGGCCAGGTGTGGTGCCTCACACCTGTAATCCCAGCAATTTGGGAGGCCGAGGTGGGTGGATCTCCTGAGGTCAGGAGTTCACGACTAGCCTGTCCAACATGGTGAAACCCTGTCTCTACTAAAAATACAAAAATTAGCCAGGCATGGTGTCAGGTGCCTGTAATCCCAGCTACTAGGGAGGCTGAAGCAGGATAATTGCTTGAACCCGGGAGGCCACTGCACTTCAGCCTGGGCGACAGAGCGAGACTCCTCCCCGCCCCCCCCAATTATATTTTATAACTATGTTGGTATAAAAAATACTATCTAGGCTGGATTCATTATTATGTATTCACTATTATACTCATTTTCCTCCAGTCGTAAAAGAAATTATAATTAAAATTGGGGCCTGCAAGTATCCGGGGCTGCAGACATCATGTGTCTGATGGAGAAGTCGGTCTTGGGTCTGCTCCTTTTGCCGCAACCCTAATGACACCTGCATTCACTTCACATGATTATCGTCTCTGTAATCAGAACAAAAACTCATGCAACAATGATTTGTTGCTTTCAAGGCCAACCTGAGTTTGGGGAAATCACTCCGAGTACTCGGTGCTATATTCAATGGCAGCAGAGCCAAAGCGAGTGAAGACCCTTGGTCAGCTGGCGATGAGCTTACCAGCTGGGTCAATAGGAAAGATAGTGGCTGTATAGGGAATTCAAGGGAAAAGATGAGTGTGAAATAAAACTCCCTTTAAAAAACACATCAAAGAAAACAAGCATGTCTCAAAATGAAATGGCAGACATGTGTTTTCGATGTATTTCCCATTAGATTCTTAATAATAGGATGTAAATCATCAACTGCAGTCAGACGGACCAATCCCGGGGCCCCAGTCCCCACCAGCGATGGCTGTTTCTGATTAGCTTGGAGCCTACTATTCTCAGGAACAAGGAGTGCTTCTTGGGGTCTGTGAGGGACAGGAAATTAAGTCATCAGGCTTCTTGCCTATTATTTCCACACTTTCCTCAAGTTGGAAATCCATCAACTTTGAAAGAAAGACAAATAAACTGGACAAAGTGGGAGGAAGTTGGAGATGCGGTTTTATTCCACACTCCCCTTAACAAGTTTGTCCACAAGTGCTAGATATTCACTCCAGAATTAGAACACCTGCCTAACACCAGATGTTTTATAGATGGGTACCATTAGATGGTAGAAAGTTTGTATCAAAACACCAATTTTTTCCTTTAGCAAAAACTCTGCTTTTTCTTATATGGAAATACCAGGAAACCATTTTGCAGTTGAACAACCAAACCAAAGGCAGTGGAGTTTAAGATAAATGTTATGAAAATTGCATAAAACATTATATCAAAACCCTTGGCAGTGTCGAAAAGCAAGATTTCTGAATCCAATGAGTAGCCGAAGAAGAAAATTCAATTCCATTTTTTCACTTTGTCTGCCAATTTTTATAGCACTTCATTTAAAATGAAATCTCTAAAGAATCAATTCAAATTAGCTTTACAGTTTTCCCCAAAGAATCGCTTTAAAATAAATTGAATTGGAGCATGTGACATAATAAGTGAGCATAAAATTCATGTTAACTAGAGTCTGAAGGAAAAACTTCTCATAATAAGGAAACAAATAATCTCACTTGACTGAGCTAAAAATAGTCTTTAGATTGTCAGTTTCAAAACTGAACAAAAACAGGGGGAGTTGTTGTAATAATGACACGGCGCGTTTCCCCCAATGAAATGGCCTTGAATTTTGTAATAAATTACACAAAGAGAATTCTCTGGGTGAAAAGGAGATACCAGACATGAGTTACTTTCATAAATATAGTGACAGTAATGAAAATACCTTCTGTCTGGGACTGAGCATCTTTGGCCATTTTCCCCAGAGGCCCCACCATCGAAGCCAGGGCAGAGCTGGGATTAGAGTGGAGTTGAGCCGTAACAGGCTGCTTCTCCTGTTCAGAAAACAGCTTTTGCTTCTGCATTTGTTTATTTTGATCAGGTAGAGCTATCGTAAGTTTTTACTTACTTTTTTATAAAGTTTATTTAGATCTTAAGCTCCTTGAGGACAATGACAATACGTTTTTTGTTTGTTGTTTGTTTTTGTTTTTTTTTTTTAGTTTTTTTTTTTTTTTTTTTTTTTGGGAGGCAGGGTCTCACTCTGTCATCCAGGCTGGAGTGCAGTGGCATGATCACAGCTTAGGGCAACCTCAAACTCCTGGGCTCTAGTGATCCTCCCGCCTTAGCCTCTGGGGTAGCTAGGACTACAGGTGTGTGCCACCATGCCTGGCTAATTTTTTATTCTTTTAATTTTTTGTAGAGGAAGGGTCTCGTTTTGTTGCCCAAGCTGGTCTTGAACTCCTGGGCTCAAGTGATTCTCTCACCTCAGCCTCCCAAAGTGTTGGGATTACAGGTATGAGCCACGGTGCCTGGCCTGACAATATCTTATGTGACTTTGTAACTACCCAGTACCTATCACAGTGTCTGACACATAGTAGGAATTCCATTATCATTTGGGGGAGAAACACGAGACTGAATAAGCCAATGAATCAATTGATTGTTTAAATCAGATTAAACTCAGCTTTTAGATTATATCTTTAAAAAAATCAGTTAAATTGGGAAATGCACAGTTTTTAATTAAGAAGGGGATGGTTGGGTTGTGGTGATATTTTTTCCCTCTACTGAAGTCAAGTGACAAATAACTTCGCTTATCTTTGAAGAAGTCTTGATGGAGATTACTTAAGGCTCTGCCTGAAAGTAACCATACAGGCGAAGTTTATCTTAAGGGAGCTCAATATCTTGAAATGTAATTATGTTGTAAAGTATGGGCCATCCCCTCTTTTCACAATACCATTTGGGCTTCCTTGCATTTCCACTATGTTCAATCGATATAACTTAGTAAAGACCGTGTTTTATTTCCTGCCATCTTTACCTATCTTTCCATCCTCCCACCTATCCATTCATTAGTCCATCCATCTATCTGATTATCCGTCCATCAAGTAGTTAGAGATACAGTAATGAATAATAATAGCTGACTTTTACTGAGTGCTTATTACATCCCGAGGACTGCAATAAACACTCTATGCTAATTAACTCATTTAATAGTCCCAAAAGTTCTATGAAGGAAGTACAATTATAATCCACATTTTACATACAAGGCAACTGAGGCACAGCAAGGTGAAATACCTTGCCCATATTTACACCACTAGGAAGCAGGGCAGTCGAGATTTGAACCCAGAGACTCTGGCTCCAGAACCACCTGTCTGCTGTATTAATTAGACAGATATGGTCACAGAACATAGACTTTGCATTCTAGCGGGAGAAAAAGAATTTAAACAACTAATTATGTAATTTTAATAATAGCAATTGCTTTGAAGGAAAGTACAGTGTGTTATAAGAGTCTATGAAAGATGGTTGGGCGCAGTGGCTCATACCTGTAATCCCAGCAATTTGGGAGGCCGAGGTGGGTGTATCGCTTGAGCCCAGGAGTTCGAGACCAGCCTGGGCAACATGGTGAAACCTCGTCTCTACTAAAACCACAAAAATGAGCCGGGCATGGTGTCATGCACCTGTAATCCCAGCTACTCTGGAGGCTGAAGCATAAGAATTGCTTGAACCTGGGAGGTAGAGGTTGCAGTGAACAAAGATCGCATCACTGTACTTCAGCCTGGACGACGGAGCAAAATCCTGTCTCCAAAAAAAAAAAAAAAAGAAACACCAAGACTAGTCTGAGGAAATTAGGAAGACCTCCCTGCTGAGAAGGTTGACCCTTGGGCTGAGATGGGCTGAGATGTGGCTGGCAGATGGGCAGTGAAGTATAAGCAGGAAAGAGTGTTCCTAGTAGAACGGCACATGCTGGAGAAAGAGGTATCTGTGTTGAGGAACAAAAAGTGGCCAAGTGGCCTTCAGTGTCTACTGATCTCAATATGACTAAAACTCAGCTCAAACGAGGGCCTATTCTGGAGCTCTTGACCCAACTGACATTCCGTATCCAGTTATGGAAGTCAGAAGTCCAGGAGATAACTGGTCATCTCCCCCGTCACCAGTGCCCACCATACCTCACCTGCCACCAACTCTTGTCCCCCGGTGCCCCCCATATCAAATCAGCTGCCCCCCGTAGATCTATCAAATCCACTCGTTTCTTTCCGATCCTGTCCCACCTCCGAATCCAAGCCACTTTCATTTCCTGCTTGGATGTCTGCAGGATTTCCCTGTATCTGATGCTCTGCAGAACATCCCCCAGATCCCCACATGCCTGCCCTCCGCCCTTCAGCCAGACTGATATTTCCACCTCTGCCGTCACTCAGACACCTTCAGTGATCTTCCAGCGCTCTTGGAAAAAGACAAAACTGCTGACCACGGTCTCTGAGGCTGAGCATGGCCTGTGCCCCACCTAGAAAATCAGCTCTGTCCTGGACCCCATGCTCTGCCTCACAGAATCTCAGCCGCCGGGGCCTTCTTGCTTTGGTCTCTCTGCAGTGACCGGCCCCGCCTGCTGCAGGGCTGTGGCGCCTGCTCTCCCCTCTTCCTGGAAGGTCCTTTTTCTCCTCTTTGTTTAATTTGCTCTTACTCATCCTGTAGATCCCGGCTGAACAGGAAAGCCTACCTATGTCCCTGCTCGGTTATCTGACCTGTCCCCATTACAATCTCTGTCCAGCTACCTCTCCGTTATGGGTGAAATTAGCTTTCCTCAAAATTCCTATGTTGAAGTCCTAATTCCCAGAACCTCCAAATGTGACTATATTTGGAGACAGGGCCTTTAAAGAGACAATTAATGTGAAATGAGTTAGCTAGGATGAGCCCTAATCCAATGAGTAGTGTCTTTATAAGAGGAAATGTAGAGTCAAAAAGAGACCCTATGGATAGGTGCACAGAGAGGAAAGGCCACGTGAGGGCATCATAAGAAGGCAGCCATCTGCCAGCCAAGGAGAGAGGCCTCAGGAGACACCAGCCCTGCCTGTGCCATGATCTTAGTCTTCTAGGCTCCAGAACTGTGGGAAAATAAGTCTCTGTGTCTAAGCCACCCAGCCTGTGGTATTTTGTTACGGCTGCCGGAGGGGACTGACATACTCTCTTTTACAGAACCAGTCACAGTTGTAATCTGTTTTATGATCATATTGTCATCTTGACAAGAATGCAAGCTCTGTGAGGACAGAAACTGGGTCTGGTTTTACTCGGCAAGCTGTCCCCAGAGCATGGCACGGGGCCTGGCATGTAGTGGGTGCTCAGTAAATAATTGCTTCCTCACTGAATGAATGAATGAATGAATGAATGGACAAATAAAAATATGTGAGTGGGCCGGGTGCGGTGGCTCACGCCTGTAATCTCAGCACTTTTTGGAGGCTGAGGTGGGTGGATCACTTGAGGCCAGGAATTTGAGATCAGCCTGGCCAACATGGTGAAACTCCATCTCTATAAAAAATACAAAAATTAGCTGGGCATGGTGGCACATGTCTGTAGTCCCAGCTACTCGGAAGGTTGAGGCACGAGAATCACTTGAACTGGGGAGGTGGAGGTTGCCAAGAGCCGAGATTGCGCCACTGTACTCCAGCCTGGGTGACAGAGCAAGACTCTGTCTCAGGAAACAAAACAAAACAAAAACCAAAGCCATATGAGTGAATGGTCACTGAATGAATGAATGGACAAGTAAAAACATGAGTGAACTGATGAACACACACATGAGAGAAGCGATCATTACCGATATTAGTGGGTTTTACCTCTGGGAAGATTCACTTTAGGCCTGGCTTGCATCTAGAAGCAAGGGCACCTTGTATTGACTAATATGGGTATTAGTATGCATTTATGTAATTTCACCAGATACAGCCAATTCCTGGAATTTCAAGTTTTTAGCCCCTGAGAGAAATACTATTTAATGAAATTTAATCTCATGGATTTTATTTTTAAAGAGGCAAATCTCTCTCTCTAGGGTTAAAAAAGTTCATTCTAACAAATGTAAGTCCAACATCCTTGCAACGGGAAGAAAATACAAAAGTGAGAGAAATGTCCTCATTTGTATCTAGCTGGGTCGATTTATGGCACGCTTGACTTTGGCTTGGAAAATGTCCTTGCTGGTTTCCACGGGGGCAATGACACAGTGAGAACACTGCGGAATCGCTAGGCGAGAGGGAGGGAGGGTGGGGCGGGAGGGAGGGAGGGTGGAACACATACACGAGAATTTCTCTCGAAGTCTTCAGAGGAACCTTCTTTTCTGAGAAACTCATTATTCACTTAATTATTCATTCTGTTTATTTACTGTATAGTTATTACACATAAATATGGTGTAAATCCCCAGAATCCTCAAACACCAGATGCCAGTTTCCCTCTGCAGTCCCAAAAGACATAGCCAAGCCATCACTGTGAGAATTAAAACAACAACAACTAAAACCCAATTAAAATTGTGCCAGCATGTTCATTTCCAAAAGAAAAACCCTGCAAATGAATAAGCGTTTAGTCACTCTCCTGACTGCTGCTGCAAAGAAACAAACAAACAAACCTTAACAGGAAAACTGAAATATCATTAATATTTACATCACAGCTACATTGAACTTAGTATCTGCACGGAAAGGGCATTGGCAAAACCAATTTTATATCACTTCTTCCATTTTCTAAATCAGATGATTAGAAAAAAAATGCTGTTTTGCTTTTCAAACTTTCAATGTGTCTGGCAAAGCCCAGTGATGGTGGGGAAGAAGCCAGGTAGTGCTATATCACTGATGGGGTCCTGGGATTCTCGGGTTACACAACCCCTCCTCTTATTGATCTGAGATGGGATGAAATGGGTGCATCCTGCTCACCTGAGTGCATGACCGGGCATCCTGAGGAGGTAAGCCTGCAACATAAGCTCTTTGGACAAAGTCTAATGACGTATAAGCCAAATGCCGCCAGTCAAGGAGGTCTCCTGTGAGAAATGGTGGGAGGTGCAGAGAGGACCCCAAAAATAGAGGGCAGTGCAGGGCTGATGACTGGGATGGAGGATGCATGTAAGTGTGTAGGAAGGAGGGGAGGGGTGTGTGTGGGTGTAATTGTTTACAAGTCTCCAGTCCTCTGGTGACACTGGCTTCGTGAAGAACAAAGGGGTCTCTTAGATGAGCGAGTGATGGTGGCTGTCCCTAATAAAGAGTCACGCTGTACCTGGGAGATGTGTCTAGAATGTTCCATCCACACCAACATGTCTGCCTGGGGGGCCACTGATCAGACACATAGGAACCTCTGAGACAGAGGCCACTGGTTCTGCTACTGGAAACACTTGAAGCTCATCTACATCTGTGGTGCTTCCCCAAACCTAGAGCTCAGATCTGAAAGGCCAGGGGTCTCCAGCCTCAGTGTTGAGGGTCTGAGGATGGACTTTGGGCCAGACTGTCCAAATTCAAAGCACAAGGTCTCCCACATACCATTAGCAGTCCTCATCCTTCTTCCCGAGAATCAAGACTGTGTCTCTTATAGTTGCCACAAGAATTAAATTCTATGGTCGGGTGCAGTGGCTCAGGCCTGTAATCCCAGCACTTCGGAAGGCTGAGGCGGGCTGATGACTTAAGGTCCAGAGTTCAAGACCAGGCTGGGCAACATGGTGAAACCCAATCTAAAAATACAAAAGTTAGCTGGGCGTGGTGGCATGCGTCTGCGGTCCCAGCTACTTGGGAGGCCGAGGAACAAGGATCGCTTGAACCTGGGAAGAAGAGGTTGCGGTGAGCTGAGATTGTGCCATTGTACTCCAGCCTGGGTTACAGAGTGAGACTCAATCTCTCTCACAAAAAAAAAAAAAAAAAAGGAATTACATTCTATAATGCATGCAACATGCTGAGAACAGTGTTGACCAATGGCAGGCATACAATAAACCAGCAGTCTCTAACCTTTTTGGCACCAGGGATCAGTTTCATGAAAGAAAATTTTTCCACAGATGAGATGGGGGCATGGTTTTGGGCTGAAACTGTTTCACCTCAGATCATCAGGCAATAGATTCTCTTAAGGAGTACACGACCTAGATCCCTCTGCACACGCAGTTCACAGTAGGGTTCATGCTCCTATGAGAATCTAATGCTGCTGCTGATGCAAGAGGAGCAGGAGCTCAGGTGGTGATGTCTGCTCATTCACTACTTACCTCCTGCTGTGTGGCCTGGTTCCTAACAGGCCATGGACCGGTACCAGCCCCAGGGGTTGGGGACCCCTACAGTAAACACTGGTTTCTTTTTTTTTGTTTTTAAGACAGAGTCTCACTCTGTCACCCAGGCTGGAGTGCAGTGGTGCAATCTCGGCTCACTGCAACCTCTGCCTCCCAGGTTCAAGCAATTCTCCTACCTCAGCCTCCCGAGTAGCTGGGATTACAGGCAACTACCACCACGCCTGGCTATTTTTTGTATTTTTAGTAGAGATGGGCTTTCACCATGTTGATCAGGCTGGTCTGGAGCTCTTGACGTCAGGTGATCCAGCCACCTCAGCCACCCAAAGTACTGGGATTACAGGTGTGAGCCACCATGCCCGGCCTAAACATTGGTTTTTAATAAGTTAATAAGTTCAGTTAATAAGTTAATAAGTTCAGTGCATGTGGCAATTTAGCACAGCACGAGGAAACCCTGTTTTTCCTGCTTCTTATCCCAAAGCAGCTGACATGATTATTCATTTTGTTCTTTAGCATAAGAATGTTGCTATTCCTGGAATCTCTGATTGAAATAAATTCAGCACCTCCTGTCCCACAATGCCTCATGGCCATTTTGGTTACCTGTTGCAAATATTCTCTATTCATGTAGCCTAATTTGGGACGTTTTGCTAAGAAGGCAAAAACATTTCCAATCTATTTGGCACCCATGTTATAAAGTATCCGACCCACCAAAACACAAAAGGTCTTCACTAATAATATATGGAATATGAACTCTGTAGAATATTTCATTGTTGCTTTCTTAATAACATAACATTATTAATCTGTTGCTGCTTTAAGAAATTCATATGTGTGAAAGCCTTGTATATTAAGTTACTGCTCAAACTAGATATATTAAACTGACACCCATGAAACCATGAAAGAAATGTGGTAGAACTGAAAAAATCAATTTTAAATTAACATAAAATCATTCTCCTTGTCTTACACTTTGATTTTCAAAGCAGCTGCTCTTTCAGATTAGCAGCAACTTTACCTCCCTATCAGAGGTCAAAGGTAAGTGTGCATGCACCCCAGCCCTGTCTCTCCCGACAGACGTGTGAAGTAGAGCTGCTCCAATGTCTTCTTTTGGGTGGGGCAGGGAGTGGAAGGTTGATGAGGAAGCAGGGGCTGATGGAGCAGAAGGTGAAGTGTATGGCTCTGTGAGTCCTCAGTTACAGCACTGTCCAAGTCAGCCACAGGGACTGTAAGACTCTGGAAGGCATCATCATAAAAATACAGAACTGGAAGATTCTGCAGGGGTCAGCAGAAATGGTTAACCATTTCCCAAGATATGATCCATGGAGCATTCGTTCTTTATGATGGTGCTATCTACATACACACACATACACAGGCACCCACATCCAACCTGGTTCCATGGTTCATCAAATAAGTCTGAAACTCTGCACATTCTACTCATTTATTGGAGTGCCATAATGGACTTCAGCATTTCAAAAGTTCTGTGAACCCCTATATTAAAAAATACCCATTTATCATCTTTGACCAATATTTCCCCAGCTCCCCTGGCCATGACACTCTCTGCTCATATAATGCTAATTCATGTATAATGGTGCAATGGACCAAATGTTTGTATCTCCTCAAAATTGGTATGTTGAAATTCTAACCCCCAGTGTGACGGTATTAGGAAGTAAGGCCTTAGGAGGTAATTAAGTCATGAAGGTGGAGACCTCATGAATGAGAGCAGGGCCCTCATGAAAGAGACCCCAGAGAGATCTCTCACCCCTTCTACCGTGTGAGGACACAGTGAGAAGAAGGCTGTCTATTAACCAGGAAGAATGCCCTCCCCAGACACCCAATCTGCTAGTGTCTTAACTTTGGACTCCCCAGCCTCCAGAATTGTAAGAAATAAATGTTTATTGTGTAAGCCAGCCAGTCGATGGTATTTTTGCTATAGCAACCCAAATGGACTAAGACAAATGGGCAGTGAGCAATCTTATCCAAATCAACCTCTTCACTGAAAGTTATGAAGAAGAGGAAATTGAAGCCTAAGAAGTGGTTGACTTGCCAAAGAATACAAGAGATAGGAATTGAGTGGAGCACAGAATTCTGGTTTTCTGATTCTTGGCTCTATACTGCACCATCTTTCAGAGAAATTTCCCTTTAATTCATCAATGTGCCAAGATCTGTCGTTGATGAGGCACTGTGTCAAGCATTACGGACACCGGTCCCCGGGGAAGCTGGGGAAATACTTGGTCAAAGATGGTAAAAATACAAAAAAGACACTTAGCCTTAGCCTTTGGGAAGTTCATGATCAAGAGTCAGAGACAGATATGGAAATATGCCAATCACACTACAACATGGGGAGGACTCTGAAGAGGCTTCTGTGAGAGTCCAGAAGAAAGTATGACAACCCTCTAAAGGAGCTACGAGAGTTGTCATATGGGGGTGATGTAGGCATGGAGCCTTGAAGGATGCTATAGCTTGAATGTTTGTCTCCTCCAAAACTCATGTTGAAATTTAATTGCCGTTGTAACAGTGTGAAGATGTAGGACCTTTAAGAGGTGATTAAGCCATGAGGGCTCTACTCTCATGAATAGATTAATGCTGATATTTAGGGAGTGGGTTTACCATCAGAAAGATACATTTAACCCCCTTTTCTCGCTCTCTCATCCTCTTGCTCTCTGCCATGAAATGACATAGCAAGAAGGCCCTCACAAGATACCGCCCCTTGATCTTGATCTTGGACTTCTCAGCCTCCAGAACTGTAAGAAATAAATTTCTGTTCTTTATAAATTACCCAGTCTCAGGTATTTTGTTACAGCAGCACAAATGAACTAAGATAAAGGATGACCAGGCATTTTCCAGGCAGTTTGCTGCAAAGTGTTGGTCTTCCCCTCAATCCCTTTCTAAGGAGTTCCCATAATAGCTCTCTTATATGAGGTAGTGTTTGCACACATCACCATACTAGTGCCACAGGACTCTGTCAGCTGACTAAACCAGGATGGGCTGCTGACCCCAGAGCAGTCAATCTAAAATCTGACTAGCATTGTGCAGGAACACCTAGGGAGTGCTGTCTAGGCCAACAGAACTTGCTGCAGTGATGAGAATGTTCTATTCTGTGCTCTTCAGTATGGCAGTCACTAACCACATGCAGCTATTGGACACTTGAAGTATGACTCGGGATATGGCTGTTCAGTGGTTAATTAAATTTTAAGTTTTATTTAATTGTGTTAAAAATTAAAATTAAATAAAGACATGCACTGTTGGCTACCGCATTGGACAGCACAGCCTCAGACTGATTAACAGATTCACTTGGTGATTCTAATTTAAAATACAAGTTGGCTTAGATTTATGATTTTAAGTTGAAATCCAAGCTTACAAATAGTGTTGGAACATTCAAGATATTACAGAGTTTAATTTACTATTCTTAAAAACTTGCTGAAATACATGGGAAGATGTCTTCATTCATTGGAGAACCAAAGGTCTTAAAAGAGAATTGATTGAAAGATTTGAAAGATTCAGAATAAGTCCTCTGGTCACAGTGAAATTAGCTAGAAATCACCAAAGAAAACTAGAAAACTCACAATTTTTGAAAATTTAACATTTCATTTCTGAATAGTGCATGTGTTCACAAGCAATCACAACAGAAATTAGAAAATATTTTTATGAGAATTACAATGAAGATAAAATGTACTAAAACTCATGAGATGCAGCTAAAGCAGTGCTCACAGGAAATTTATAACCTTAAATATATAATTAGAAAACAAACACTGAAAGTCAATGATCTTAATTTCTCAAGTAGCTAAAAAACAAAAAGCAAAAAAGAAGGGAAATAATAATAATTAAGAGCAGAAATAATGAAACAGAAAACAAACAGAAAAGAAAAGCAACAAGACCAAAAGTTGGCGTTTTGAAAAGATTAATAAAATTGGTAAATTCCTAATAAGATCAATCAAATAAAGTGTGATGGTTAATATTAAGTGTCAACTTGACTGGATTGAAGGATGCAAAGTATTGTTCCTGGGTGCGTCTGTGAGGATGTCGATTAACATCTGAGTCAGTGGACTGGGAGAAGCAGACCCACCCTCAGCCTGGTGGGCACCATCCAATCAACTTCCAGTGCGGCTGGAATAAAGCAGGCAGAAGAAGGTGGGGGAAGCCGACTTGCTGAGTCTTCTTGGCCTTCATCTTTCTCCTGTGCTGGATGCTTCCTGCCCTCCTTGGAACATCAGACTCCCAAGCTCTTCAGCTTTTTCACCCGTAGCTCTCGGGCCTTCGGCCACAAACTGAAGGCTGCACTGTTGGCTTCCCTACTTTTGAAGTTTCAGGACTCGGACTGAGCCACTACCAGCTTCCTTGCTCCTCAGCTTGCAGACGGCCTATTGTGGGACTTCACCTTGTGATCATGTGAATCAATTCTCCTTAATAAACTCCCTTTGGTATATACATACATCCTATTAGTCCTGTCCCTCTACAGAACCCTGACTAATACAGAAAGACAACTGAATATATATTTTATACATGCAGGTAAAATGTATGGAAATGTAACAGAATTATGAAGGCCACCTTAGAGTGATTAATAAAATTTTCCAGATTTATAGATAGAAGAATAGGATCTGTCTATACAGTAAAAGCTTAAGGAAGAATTAGGCTTGTTAACCATTACAACTTTAATGTAGAAAACATGAACTTTGTAAAATCAAATTAGTCCCTGAGTAATCTCACAACGACCATGCTGGTTTTCCAAGGCTATGACTCGGTGCCAAGCTGAGGCCAAGTCACCAGGACCACAGAGAGAGCAGGGGAGGGCTCCTCCCGGTACGCGGGTGTGCGCCACTCATTAGCAGCCCTTTTGAGACCTGCTGCAGGGCGAATCTAGGAACTACACTTTATGGGTGGATGGCACCTTACAGTTTTCTCAGCACTGTGAGAAATTACCAAGTTCAAAAGAAGTAGAAAGGGCTTTCTTTTCAACAGGTCCAAAGCTAAGGGATTTCTTTCCTTGAAACGTATATTGAAAGCAGTACAATAGAAAGTTGGAGACTTTCCTTTTTTGAATGTTTTTAAAATTCAATTCAAAAATACTTTAAACTATATGAGGTCTCTTCTTTGTCAGAAACCAATCCAAGTCATATAAGAGGCTGTGAACATACTTCCCTATGGCAAAGGCCTGACCCCATTAGGAAGGCCATCGTTGAGGGTGCAGACGGAGGGTCCTATAAAGGTGCCGTAAGTGGCCGGGCACGGTGGCTCGCCTGTAATTCCAGAACTTTGGGAGGCCGAGGAGGGTGGATCGTCTGAGCTCAGGAGTTTGGGACCAGGCTGGGCAACATGATGAAACCCCATCTCTGCTAAAAATACAGAATTAGCTGGGCATGGTGGAGTGTGCCTGTAATCCCAGCTACTTAGGAGGCCGAGGTAGGAGAATTGCTTGAACCTGGGAGGTGGAGGTTGCGGTGAGCAGTCCAGCCTGGGCAGAAGGGAAACTCCGTTTCACAGACAAAAAAAAAAAAAAAGTGCCATAAGTGGTGGTCTACACAGGTTTTTTGCTAAGCATTCCATAACATTATTCTGAAAAGTTATATACTCGTTTTGCCATATTTTTGATACCTTAAACTTTTATTATAAATTTAAATAGTGGAAAGGTATATAAGTTCCACCACGAAGTAAGATCTGATTTTTTTTTTTTTTTTTTTGAGATGGAGTTCCACTCTTGTTGCCCAGGCTGGAGTGCAGTGGCGTGATCTCGGCTCACTGCAACCTCCACCTCCCGGGTTCAAGCGATTCTCCTACCTCAGCCTCCTGAGTAGCTGGGGTTATAGGCACGCACCACCACACCTGGCTAATTTTTTGTATTTTTAGTAGAGACGGGGGTTTCTCCATGTTGGTCAGGCTGGTCTTGAACTCCCGACTTCAGGTGATCCACCCGCCTTAGCCTCCGAAGTGCTAGGACTACACGCGTGAGCCACTGCGACTGGCCAGATCTGAATTCTTTAAAAAATAAACTTTTCACTTTAGAACAGTTTTAGGTTTACAGAAAAATTAAGATAGTATAGAAATTACTATATATCACGCACTCCCTTTTCCCTATTATGAACATTGTATGCGTATGATACATTTGCTACAATTAATGAGCTAATACTGGTACATTATTAACTAAAGTTCATACTTTATCCAGATTTCCTAGGTTTCCCTTAATGTCCTCTTCCTGGTCTAGGATTCCCATTTAGGCTATTGCATTACATTTAGTCACCATGGTTGCAGAGGTTCCTCTTGTTGTTTCTTAGGCTTTCTTTGTTTTTGATGGGCTGGACAGTTTTGAGGAGGATTGGTCAGGTATTTTATAGAAGATCCATTGACCTCTGAAGAACCTATCTTGGTTGCTTCTAGTTTTTGGTGATGATGAAGAAAGCTTCTATAAACATTCATATGCAATTTTTGTGTGGATGAAATTTTCAAATCAGTTGGGTAAATACCTAGAAACTTGATTGCTGGATCATGTGGTAAGACTATGCTTAGCTTCGTAAGAAATTGCCAAACTGTCTTCCAAAGTGGCTGTACCATTTTACATTGCCCCTAGAAACAAACGAGAGTAGAAATTATCCAACTGAAACAGGGAGAGAAAGGAGGAAGAGGAGGAAGAGCATGAAGACACGGTGGAGAAGAACAGAGAATAAGAGATATGTCAGATAATATAATTGATATAAAATATGTACAACTGGAGTCTGAGAAGGCCATTCTCTTCAAGAATGTGGTAAATGGAGTATTTGAAGAAATCATGGCCAAGAGATTTCTATGTTTGATGAAAGACATAAAGTGTTCCGGAATTTCGGTTTCAATTTGTAGTAAGGGGGAAAAATCTGCTCATAGAAGTTTGGATGTCAGCCAAGGAGCGGGTCAGATTGAATGAACCTTAGACGGTCCAATGTATGCAATTCTAGGAATTAAGGAAGGAAAGAAGAAAGGGAACAAGGAGGAAAAAAAGAAAGAAATGAACAAATCCTATCCCATGGGCCATCCAAGACAAGTGGCAAGAGTGAAAGCTTGGTAAGGAAATGGACTCAAGCACTATCCCTGACACATTTGACCTTAGAAAAGTTATTTAAAATTAAACTTGGCTTCCTTATTTAAAATTAAAAAGATGTTCAAACCTGACTTCTACCTTAAAATGACTGTTGCTATGACAATACACACAATATATTTCCAGCCCCTTGGTCAAAAGTTTTTTCTATAAATTCAGTATTGTTGGAATTGCTCTTTCTGAAGTCACATACTTAAGCCAACTTAACTGTTTTGCTCTCTGTTGAAATTTTTTTCAAGGATCAGTAAAGCATAAAATAGGGAGTATATTTGGATTTCAGTTGACGTTTTCACATAAATTAATCTGCATTTTCTCTGAAGTTAGAATAATTTCTTTTTTATTCACATTTCTGAGTATTTCATCAACTTAATAATCTAAGAAACATTTTGATTGGACGCTCTATATTTTACTATGCTAAATTGTTTTAAGCTATTTTTCAATCCCTGTGGCCAATCCGATTTAAGTCTGTTTTGTAAGAAAGGTTACTTTATGAGCTGCTATTCCGAATGCTATTGAATTTCAATTTGTGTGTGTATATGAATTTTTTAACTGCCTAGTTCTGCAGTTCCAAACAAATTTCTCAAAAGTTATAAGCTACAAAAAGGAAAGTAGCCAATAGTTCATTTTTATTAATCCTAAATTACAATTCTGTAAGTGAAGTGTGAATACCAAGTAGGCTGACTGGTGAAATACACTGTTTAGAATTTATATACATAAGTGAGTGTTGCCCAGTGAGAATACACACCTATTTCAAAGATGCTTCAATTGTTCGCAGCATTTCTGAAACTCCTCTTTGAATACTGCCTTTAGAGCTTGCAGCACATTTTAATCTTTGTCTTTTGAAAGTAGGTTTAATAACCCAAAGTAATTTTGGTTAAGTTTGGTGATGCAGAAGATGGAAAATAATTTTTGTTTGTTTGTTTTTGTTTTTTTGAGACAGAGTCTCACTCTGTCAGCCAGGCTGGAGTGCAATGGTGCCATCTCGGCTCATTGCAACCCCCATCTCCCAGGTTCAGGAGATCCTCTTGCTTCAGTCTGCCGAGTAGCTGGGACTAGAGGCGCTTGTCACCATGCCTGGGTAATTTTTGCACTTTTAGTAGAGATGAGGTTTCACCATATTGGCCAGGCTGGTCTCGAACTCCTGACCTCAGGTGATACACCCGCCTTGGCCTCCCAAAGTGCTGGGATTACAGGCATGAGCCACTGCGCCCAGCTTGGAAATTAATTTTTAATACCTACTATGTGCTAGAGGCTTGTCTTGGATTATCCAGTGAATCTGGGTAAATTCATTTTAAGTTGAAAATGAAGGGTCACCATAGAATATGAATCAATGCCATAGATGATTTTCCCACTGGAGGTAATAATGTAGCATCGTAGGAAAGGCATATGTTTTCCGTCAGGCTGACAGGTTTGAATCACCACCCTGACACTCTTCTCCCATCACCATCACTTAGCCTCCAATCAAGTTACTTAGATTTTCCGGGACTGTTTCCTCATTTATAAGAGAAGATGACTAATATCTATCTCAATAATTTAAAAAATAAAACAAATATACAAAATACCTGGCATAATTAGTCCCCCTTCCCAAGGTGACAAAGTGAAGGGAAAATTTCTCATTATGATGAAGATGGTCCCGGATGTTTTTCAAAATGAGTTTTATTATTTTATGGTTGCATTTTCCTATTATCTTGTCAGATATTAATTCCAAGAGTATTTGTTACTCCTCTATTTTGGGCAAAGATGTCTTGTTTTTGGTGTATTTAGGAGAAGGGACTGTGTGTGAGTTTACCTGGTTGTGGGGTGGTATGGCAGAGGTAGTTGTGAACAATGGGACTGAAAATATAGATTAATACTCGATTATGGAGGGCTTTGAATGGCCTATTACAGGTTTAGACATTATCCAATAGAAAAGATGGCCACCTAAAGCTTTTGAGTAGAGACAAAGTAATTTTGTCTGTGCTTTGGGAAGATTACGGACATGCTAGATTAAAATTTGTTGACAGCAGGGTTTGCTTTTTACTTGCACATCTTTTACTCATCTTTATGTCAACGAGTAGAAGAACAAACAACTAGGTGGAAGGATGGAAGGGGGAATAAGGACAAGGGCAGAATGATTAGGACGGGATGGAAGACAATGCCATGAAGGGTTTACAGAGCCAGGCTCAAAAGGATTCAGCAAGTGTCTGGATGACGGAGCTAAGGAAGATGGGGGAGACTTGAGAAGAACGCTGCGGCAGCTGGCTTGGATGACAGCTCTGGGTGGGGGGTGGGGCGGTGGCTAGGAAAAAGAAACACAGAATGGGAAAATGGTTTTGAAAATGAGGGGAACAACGAGTCTGATTTTAATTCAACGAGTTTGCATAGCAGTCTGATAGGCAAATGAAAACACAGGTCTGGAGTTGAGCTGAGGTCAAGTCAAAGATTTGTTTGTAGAGTCATACCCATAAAGACGATAGCTGAAATCTTGGTGGTGATGAAATCATCCTTGGAGAATGTGTGGATCAAGAAGATTGGCCAAACACAGGGCCTTGGAAAATGCTAATACTTACGGGATGGTTGTAGGAGAGGAAGCAGGAAAAGACAGAGGGGAAAAAATGGGCACAGAAATACCAGGAGAGACCCATGTCATGGAAACTAAAAGGGAAGGATTTCAAAGGTGCAGCTGTCAGGGCAGACCCAGGAGAAACGACAAGTATGATGAGGTCAGAGAAGGGCTGGTGGGTTTGGCCATTCATTAGCAGCTCACTGGTGACCCCTTTGAGAGCTGCTGCCATGGGGAAGATGGGTCACAGGGAGATGGCAAGTGGGGGCAGGGGAATCACAGAGAGAAGGGGGCAACAGCTTCTGCTTCCACCTTCAACTGCTTCTTCTTAGTCTCATTAGAAGACTTTTCTCTGCTGTCCTAGTAAATGTTAACGTTGCCCAAGACTCTGTCCTTGGCTCGATGCTTACAATAGTTAGGGTTCTCTTGGTTTCAAATAACAGAAAGCAACTCCAGCTGGCTTGAGCGGAAAGATTTATTGGGAGGATACAGGGTTACCTCACAGGACCCAGAGGGTTATGACTGGGCCTTGGATACAAGCTTTAACCAGAAGCCAAGCACCATAGGGCTTCTTGTCTCCTTTCTTGTTCCCCTCTCGGGGTCTTTTTCTTTTTTCTCTGCTCTCAATGCCAACTAGCTGCCTTGGGTTTCCAGGCCATATGGTAGAAAACATGTGTGCGACTCACTCCTGAGTCAGACCCACTTACTCAGCCCCTCAGAGGGGCACTGCTGTCTCTCACTCATGCCCACTCTTGGTGTTTCCCAAGGGAAGAGACTGAGTTGCTCAATAGATGTCCACCCTTGGGCCACTCAACTGAAATCAGATCAACAAAGTCACTCCGCACAGACAGTAGCATGTGGACTGGGGACAAAGACAGGGACTAGGACTTGGAAGTGAGAAGCTGAGGAAAAAGCTTATGGGATGAGGATTTGGATTGGGCCCAGAGCAAGTGAAAAGAAGGGGAAGGTGACATGAGTGGCTTCTCATTCTCTCTTTCTGTATTCGCCCTGAGAGCTTGGATCCTCCTAAGTAGCAAATCCGAGGAGCACTCTCCCCTCTAGACTATAGTTTACACCTAGACAGACATATGGTTTTCTTCTAAGAAAGAAAATGGGATGTCTGCTCAGATCTTACAAACTTCCCCTCTCTGCGACCAGCCCTGGGTACACCTGGGCGAGTCCCCAGTGGCCACATCCATACCCCCTGAGTGAACCAGATTTGAGTGCTCCAGGTGGCCAATCAGAGCCTCTATGTGGGGTCTCTAGACTTGGAACTGAATGGATCATGAGCCAATTCCTTTTCAGGATGCTGTGAGGCTGTCTGTGACTGTGGGAGAGAGGCAGAATCTGAAGGTGCTGGTATGGTTGGTTCTGGTTATCCTGGAAACCCACGGCACCACTGCTGTCTCTATGTTAGTTCTATCAGATAGCCCAGTGTTTTCCAGTACATTCTCTTGCAGTCTAAGCTAGTTTGGGTGGCTTTCTGTCATTGAGGCAAAAAAGAGCCTTGACTAGTCCAGGGTCAAGGGAGTTGCCCAACAGCTATCCCCAACTTGGCCTCTCGCCTGCGGCATCAACTGTGGGAAGTGGCCCCTCCCTTTCCCTTGTCATGTTTCCCGGGAGAAATGAGGTCCGAACAGTCACTGCAATAGGAGGTTATGGCTTTCTGAATAATGCCACTTTGTTCATGTATTACTCTAATTTTGATATTTTAAAAAATCTGAAGTATGCATCATTTATGTTCTGAGATCAGGATCAACGACTCAATTATTCAACTTACGATGAAAATACTTGCTGAACAAAACTCTACCCAAAATCAGAAAGGAACAATTCATCAATTTTTCATCAACTGGAACAATTCGTACATAAACACAACAGCTACTCAATAATACAATTGATCCACTTTGTTTTTGAAATAAGATTTTACTTCTATTTGATTTTCAATGTTTTCTTCATTTTAGATAAAGTTTAGTTTATTAGGTTTTGAATAAGACTTTATTTTTAAAATGAACTTTTAACTTTAGAATAGTTTTAGATTTATAGAAAAATTATGAAAATAGTAGAGGGTTCCCATATACCTCACCCAGTTTCCCCTACTATTAACATTATATATGAGTAGGATACATTTGTCACAATTAATGAACCAATAGTGATACATTATTATTATTAGCTAAAGTCCATACTTGATTTGTTTCTACTTAATGTCTTTATTTTTATTTTTTTGAGATGGAGTCTTGCTCTGTCGCCCAGGCTGGAGTGCCGTGGTGGCACCATCTCGGCTCACTGCAAGCTCCACCTCCCGGGTTCATGCCATTCTCCTGCCTCAGCCTCCAGGCGCCCACCACCATGCCCGGCTAATTTTTTTTTTGTATTTTTAGTAGAGACAGGATTTCACCGTGTTAGCCAGGATGGTCTCAATCTCCTGACCTCATGATCCGCCCACTTCGGCCTCCCAAAGTGCTGGGATTACAGGCGTGAGCCACTGCACCCAGCCAATGTCTATTTTTTATTCCATGATCTCATCCAGGATACCAAATGGCATTTAGCTGTCACATCTTCTTACACTCCTCTTATTTGACAGTTTAAAACTTTATTTTTATTGGCCAGGCATGGTGGCTCATGCCTGTAATCCCAGCACTTTGGGAGGCCGAGATGGACGGATCACTTGAGGTCAGGAGTTCAAGACCAGCCTGGCCAACATGGTGAAACCCCTTCTCTACTAAAAATGCAAAAATTAGCTGGGTGTGGTGGTGCACACCTGTAATCCCAGCTACTCAGGAGGCTAAGGCATAAGAATCACTTGATTCCAGGAGGCGGAGGTTGCAGTGAGCCAAGATCGTGCCACTATACTCCAACTTAGGTGACAAAGTGAGACTCTGTTTCAAAAAAAATAAACCCAAACATTTATTTTTATTAAGGTTTTCTGCTAATACTTTGTAAGATAATGATGCTTAATGTTTCTATATTACAAATTTACAATTTTACTTGACTTTTAAATTTTAACACTTAAAAAGCGAATTATAAAGTTGTTTGACTAATGTTCATGTTATGCATTCTGAACACTTATAAATCAGAGTATTGATACCAGTATTTTGGAATTACCATCAATAAATGCTGAGTGTCCAGCATTGCTGTTCTTGCACCAGTATAGCAGTGACTGGAGCCGAGCAGGATGGGCAAGACATGGGGAACATGAACACACACGGCTGAGGCTCTGGGTGCAGGACACGACTGCTAGGAGCCAGGGGGTGTGCAGCAGAGGGCAGCTGAGCAGCTCAAGGCTTGCTTCTGTGCAGTGAGACTCCCAAGCCTAGACCATCCTAAAGGGTTCTGCAAACATGTCTCTTGCCCCCAGCACCCTTACTACTCTGTTCTTCCTCTGTATACAGCCCAAGAGGGCTTGCTTGTGTTAGCCCAATCCAGTTTCCTTGTCTTGTACAGACAGTGCTCTGGGACCGCTTTACAGTGATGATTTGGACTCAGGGACATAATCTTAGAGAAGTCTTTTTTTTTTTTTTTTTAATTGAAATTTTTTTTTTAGAGACAGGGTCTTGCTCTGTCATCCAGGCTGGAGTGCAACAGTGCAATCATGGCTCACTGAAGCTTCAAACTCCTGGGCTCAAATGATCCTCCCACCTTAGCCTCCCAAGTAGCTGGGACTACTAAATCCAGATAATGCCACTAAATCCAGATAATTTTTTATTATTAATTTTTGGGAAGGGATGGGGTCTCGGTATGTTACCTAGGCTGGTTTCCAATTGCTAGGCTCAAGTGATCCTCCTGCTTTGGCCTCCCAAAGTGCTAGGATTGTAGGCATGAGCCTATCTTAGAGAAGTCTTAAGCCTGTGCTTCCCAAGGCCAGGCTCATTGCTTGGAACATAGTAAATACTCTGTATGTGTAGGTGCTATTATTTGTTCAACCAATGTTGAGCAAATGAAGGAAACTGGCACCACTGGCAGGAAAAGGCTGCCCCTCTGCAGATATTAGGAGCTGATGAGATTCAGGGACCCAAGGTGGGATGGTGAGGACAATGAGGTGAGTGAGTGGAGCACCCCAGTCTGCAGTGTGGAGAGGGTGGGGGGCGAGAAGAGTGAGGAGGAAGGGGACCACCAGTGCCATCCCCAGCCCCAGCTCTATCAATGGCAGCCTGACTTAGGTCTGCTGGCCACACAGAAGGAGACCCCTGGCAGCAACCACCTCTAGGATTCCGAGATGCAAGTCCATCATCAGCATCCAAAAATTATGATTAAAAGTTTAGTCAATTACTTATTGCATGCCCGTGCCAAAATATCTCCCGTAACCCATATATATGTGCGTGTGTATAAATACACATATACACCTACTATGTACCCACAAAAATTAAAAATTTTTAAAATGTTTAATCACAAGTCTGTAGTATAACATCATTAGTAGAGTCTGCTGACATTACAATCTATTGATCTCCCCAGAGTTACCAAAAGTATTTCACAATAGTTAGGCTTCCTTCTGTCCATAGTTCAGGGCATATTCAAAGTCTCTAAAGCTGACGTGACCATCTGAGTCTCGATCTACTTCCCTGGAAAATGAAACAAAAAGTCATTTACACATTATTCTCGTTAACACCTATGCACCGAGAGCACATTAGAATCTTTATTTATTTGCATGTCTGTGTGACAGAGGAACCTACTTTATCTACTTGAAGGCTGAGATTGATGCCTTTTCTTTCACTGATAATAAATGTTTGCAAGAAAGAAAGGGTATTTATTAAAACTTACAGAAATAATATATTCCACATATTTAAAGAGATGAAGCCAAATACACAGATTATATAAGACAAAAAGAAATGGCTCTTTCTAATTATCTTACACATGTCTTTCTGTGATATGTCAAAAACATATGCAGGCCAGATGCAGTGGCTCACACCTGTAATCCCAGCACTTTGGGAGGCCAAGGCTGGTGGATCACCTGAGGCCAGGAGTTCCAGAGCAGCCTGGCCAACATGGTGAAATCCCGTGTCTACTAAAAATACAAAAAATTAGCCAGGCATGGTGGCGGGCACCTGTAATCCCAGCTACTCGGGAGGCTGAGGCAGGAGAATCGCTTGAACCCGGGAGGGAGGCAGAGGTTGCAGTGAGCAGAGATCACGCCACTGCACTCCAGCCTGGGTGACAGAGCAAGACTCCATCACAATTAAGAAAAAAAAAAAAAGTGTGTTTGAAAGCATAACTGAGGAGTAGTGGTCCCAAGTCCTCTTTGGGGGGCATTCTAAAACAATGCCTTACAAGTAGCTCCTGCGGTTGATGCCAATCATATTTTGTTCAAACCTCAAATTCGTATCAACCATGACATAGGACTTTTTAAAGCAAGGACTGGCCCAAGCAAAAGAGCCACTAATCACTGTAATAGTTTTAAAGCAGGCTTTTAAAATATTGAATTCTAAAATAAACTTTCTGAATATTTCATGCCAAAGTCTCTGAAGTCTATAATGGTTCTGGATAGAGTGATGATAATTTTTCATTCTTTTGAAGTAGAGAAAAATCCCTACTTCTCTGCCCCAGGGCAAAACCATGTTGCAGTGTGTTCGTATAAAATGACTGCAGACTGCGGAGGCCATTATTCTTATTACTTCTTTTGGTAAAATATACATGATGATTTCATGCTACACAGGACCAAAAGTATAGTGTCAGATCTCTTCTAAGGGATTAGAAATAATCAGTATCACGTTACTAACTACAGAATATGAATCATCCCTTTTATTAAATTAGATAATTGAAGATTCTTAATATTGCCTAAGTATTTTTTCCCAAGGAATTGGATTAGATAAACAGCCTTTTTTCTTTCCACTCTGAACTGGTATGGTTGAACTATAAATCTCAGACAGTGAGTTAAGTGAATAACCTAGAAAAATAATGTTTCGAATAAACTGCTTCTGATAATATTTTTTGTGTGTGCGAGTGTGCTTATTCACTTATTGAGATGCTGAATGCTTGTAGAGAAGTGAGTCCCTTTGCCTGACTTTCTGAGTAAACGACCTCATTGTTATTGCATTAACTTTTTTTTTTGAGATGGAGTCTCACTGTGTCACCCAGGTTGGAGTGCAGTGGCGCGATCTCGGCTCACTGCGACCTCCACACCTCTCCGGCTCAAGCAATCTTCCCACCTCAGCCTCCTGAGTAGCTAAGAATACAGGCACACAGCACCACGCCTGGCTACTTTTTGTATTTTTTTGGTAAAGATGGGGTTTCTCTATGTTGCCAGGCTGGTCTCAAACTCCTGAGCTCAAGCCATCCCTCTGCCTCGGCCTCCCAAAGTGCTGGGATTATAGGCATGAGCCACTGTGCCCCGCCTGTTCTTGTATTAAGTTCTGACTTTTCTTGCTGCCTTTGCCAGAGCTTTCCATCATCAAATGAGCATAGTATAACTAAGAACTGTTAAAACTGGAAAGTGTATTCAAAACGTGTGGGGTGGCATTTTATTCACATAATGAATGGCAGGGCATCATCATTTTAAATTTATATTTCATATGAGACATGCTGAAATACTTTATGTCTTTGGACTTTTCGTCCTCATCACATATATACAAGCAGGTCTGGTCATCTCACAGAGAGTGCAGAGGAAATTCAAGTTCACGGCTATCATTTTAAAAGCGAACAAATACTGTTTTTCATTGCAGACAGAATCATTCTGAAGAAGGAAGGTCTCATAGCACCCACACTCCAATCACTGTGACAGAAAAGATGTGTGGTGGGTAGAATTAGTGACTGGCTGCGGAGAGGAAGGAAATGTCATCAGGTAAAAAGCCCCCTCGTTTCTGTTACAGCATTCAACCCTAACGTGAGTTTGCTCTAGTTTTGAAACTAGAATATGTTGTTTGGGTGTCATCAACAAACCCTCAGCACTAAACAATTCAGCCTCCTCACCCCACAACCCTGACGCGAAAGAAACTTGAGGACGGCAAGACCTTTGTCTTGTTTGCTGCTGTGGCCCCACTTCTTGCCCCCCAGCAGAGGACGAATGTTGAATGAATGAATTTGTGGAATAAATGAATCTGAGGAAACAGCTGATAATATTATAGAAAATCTATTACCTTGCAGGAGGTACTAGGGGATTAAAGAAAGAAACTATCACCTCATTGTCTTCACTGAGTCTAAAAACGCTTGTGGCCTGACGTGATGGCTCATGCCTGTAATCCCAGCACTCTGGGAGGCCCAAGCGGGTGGATCACCTGAGGTCAGGAGTTCGAGACCAGCCTGGCCAATGTGGTGAAACCGCATCTGTATTAAAAATACAATAACTAGGCAGGCATGGTGGTGCATGCCTGGAATCCCAGCTACTAGGAAGGCTGAGGCAGGAGAATTGCTTGAACCCGGGAGGTGGAGGTTGCAGTGAGCCAAGATCGTGCCATTGCACTCCAGCCTGGGTGAAAAGAGCAAAACTCAATCTCATAAATAAATAAATAAACGCCTGAGAAACACCTCAGACCCATCATTCAGGGATCCGTAAGTCACTCAATTACGGCTTCCAGGCTCAACCACATTTTGCAAAGCATAGAGTAGGTACAGACGAGACCACATGAGAGACAAGCTTTGGAAAATGAGGCTCAAAACACGGGGCAGTGGAGCGGGGGAACCCCTTGAATGTCAGGCTGAACCACTTAGAGTGAAGCAGCAGGAAACTGTGAACCAGTGCCGAACACCGGGTGCACGTGTTCTAACCGCCCCCCACAGCCAAAGACCACGCACTTCAATCCAGTGAAGCAGCTGCCCTTTTACCAGACACAGGGATATAGGTATAGACACATATACAGACTTTTATCTCAGAAATGGCTTGTCAAAGGAATTAAAGTTTATGCAGTGTAAAAGAGGAGAATTAATTGTTATTAACAATAACTGCTTCTAGAAATGTAGGTCCAGTGAAATCAAAGGCTTTTTTGGTGTGTTTGTTTTTGAGATGCAAAAGGGAGACCTGGAACTGATTTTGGGAGTAGAGACTCAAGAGAGCAGAACTGGGCTGGGCGCGGTGGCTCACACCTGTAATCCCAGCACTTTGGGAGGCTGAGGTAGGTGGATCACTTGAGGTCAGGAGTTCGAGAGCAGCCTGGCCAACATGATGAAACCCCATCTCTATTAAAAAGACAAAAATTAGATAGGCATGGTGGCACGTGCCTGTAATCCCAGGTACTTGGGAGGCTGAGGCAGGAGAATCGCTTGAGCCTGGGAGATGGAGGCTGCAGTGAGCTGAGTTCACACTCCAGCCTGGGTGACAGAGCCAGATCCCATCTCAAAAAAGAAAAAAAAAAAAAAAAAGAGAGAGAACTGCTCTGTATTACTTGGTATGAACAATTTAGGACCAACCAGGAGGAAGGAGATGACAAGCCAAGACAGGAGAGGGTACAGGCACAGGGAGATGCCATATGAGAACAGTCATGAAATTCCCCAATGATGCGGTGACCAAAAGTCCTTCGATTAACTGTTACGTCTCCTACGTACTTCCAAATTGTTTGTATTACCTGTTCTAACCTCTCCCCTATCTTCACCAGGAGTTCAAGACCAGCCTGGGCAAAATGGTGAAACCCCATCTCTACTAAAAATACAAAAACTAGCCGGGCGTGGTGACGCACGCCTATAATCCCAGCTACTGGGGAGGCTGAGGCAGGAGAATCGGTGGAACCCAGGAGGTGGAGGTTGCAGTGAGCTGAGATCGCGCCACTGCACTCCAGCCTGGGAGACAGAGCAAGACTCCGTCTCAAAAAAAAAAAAAAACAAAGAAAAACAAGTGGTTATAATTACTTTCATCAGCATGAATGTTAGCATTTTTCTCTCTCACATCCAGATTTGTTACACAAGATTCTAATTGCTCTTTTTGGTGGTGCTGTGTGGGCTTCAACAGCCCAGGCTGGCTGCTTCCCTGACCCAGAGCTAAGAGGTCTCAACCCTGAAGGAGCCAGGGTTTTACACTGGGAGACTTTTATTAAGATTAGTAATAAAAGGGTGGGAACATATTGCTCTAATACATTCTGAAGGAAAACCTAGGGTTTTTTAAATTAAAAAAATGTCAATAGTTGGCTGGGTGCAGTGGCTCAAGCCTGTAATCCCAGCACTTTGGGAGGCCAAGGCGGGCAGATCCTGAGGTCAGGAGTTGGAGACCAGCCTGACCAACATAGTGAAACCCCATCTCTACTAAAAATACAAAAAATTAGCTGGGCGTGGTGGTGGGTGCCTGTAATCCCAGCTACTTGGGAGGCTGAGGCAGAAGAATCACTTGAACTCAGGAGGCAGAGGTTGCAGTGAGCCAAGATCACACCACTGGACTCCAGCTCAGGTGACAGTGCGAGACTCTGTCTCAAAAAACAAACCAAACCAAACCAAAACAAAAGTAAATAGTCAGTGTTTCTCACAAGCAGTAAATGTTTCTTGTATGAAAATGCTGACATCATAACAATTTCTTAGAATGTTCTGAAAGTGGTTATTTCTTGGAAAATCATTTTCTTTAAAATTATTCAGGGGTACCCCATGTCCAAGTCTCCAAAGCCAGGCTTCAGACTAGAGTACTTGCTTTTACCCAAGTTACTTAAAAATAATGAAAGAAAGAAAGAAAAGGAAATGCTTTAAATTTTATTACATTAATACAATGGAATCTTTTCTATTAAAATGATATAAAGACTATGAAAGTGATATTTTTAAAGTGGGAACAAGAATACAGAATGGTATATGCATCATCATTGCAATGTTTTCATTTTTTAATTTTAATTTTAATTAATTAATTAATTACTTTAGAGACAGAGTCTTGCTCTGTTACCCAGGCTGGAGTGCAATGGCACGATCTTGGCTCACTGCAACCTCTGCCTCCCAGGTTCAAGCGATTCTCCTGCCTCAGCCTCCCGAGTAGCTGGAATTACAGGCACGGTCTCAAACTCCTGACCTCAAATGATCCACCTGTCTTGGCCTCCCATAGTGCTGGGATTATAGGCGTGAGCTACTGTGGTCAGCCCCATAATTGCAATTTTATAAACGTTTATATTCTTTTAGGCAGAAGCTGAAGGTTATATGCTACATAGAAACTTATCTTATGAAGATGGTAGGGTTTTGGGCAATTCTGTCTTAAGATATTCCTTAATATTACTTACATATTTTTCACCTGAAAGAATATTTTCTTTCTTTTTAATCTGAATTTTCCAAACAATTGGCCTTATTTCAAATTGTATAAATCCACAATAGCTAGAGCTAGGCTTCTCAACGTCAGCGCAACTGATATTTTGGACCAGACAATGCTCTGATATAGCAGAGAGGGGGCTGTCCTGGGCATTGCAGGGCGTTTAGCAGCATCTCTGGCCTCTGTACCTGCCAGATGTTGGTAGGACCCTCTCCCACCCCTCACGCCCAATTGTGACAGCCAAAAATGTCTCCAGAAATTGCCAAGTGTCCCTTGGGGGACACAATTGCTCCAGTTGAGAACCATTGAGCTAGAGGAATCACAGTTTAAGGCAATCCTTTCGAACAGTCCAGCTAAATCTACACTTACTGATGTAATTGCTTTAAAGACTTTTTCTCAAAAAAAAAAAAAGTGATTTCAGGGTCAGCTGAGGCACATGTGTCTCAGATCATACAGAAGATTGTCCCAACACTCTGAGGTTTTGAAATGAGCCCAGAGAAGACCCCACTGGAGAGGCAAACTCTTGCTGGTGGTAACAGGGACTATGCCAGACATATCTGTGTTCCCAACAAAAGCACTGACAGAGAGTAATTATTTTGTGTCACTCTGATAATCACATGAGATTTTGAAAGTTGATGCCGTATTTGATTCACCTGAAACATGAATGAGAAATTTAATGTGGAGGCCAAGATTTAAGTGAGAAAAGTTTTCTTAGTGGGATTTTTGGGGTGGGGGAAAAGGGAGAGAGCAGCTTTTTCTTTCTGATTCTTTATGGAATAATTTAAACCAAAGTCAAAACTGCCATTACATTAGGGACAAAGCTGTCATACTGACTGAACAGTGAAAGTAAAAATTACCCTCCAAGCAAGGCGCCCCTGCTGGGGATGAGAGGACCCGCCAATTGAAGATGTAATGATGACTCCCTCTCCCGCAAGCAGCCTTCTCTTCTGAGGAGCCCGCTGCTGCTTCCCACTGGCGTGCTTGCCTCTTTGTTGATGAGAGTCCTGCAGGGCTCTACAGCAATTCAGCTGGTAATGTGTTTATTAATTTTACCTTTTTAAAGACATGTGTTAAGAGAAGCCATTCAGATACGCAGGAAAGACTAAAGAGATATGCAGATGATTTCTGGTCTCTTCTAGGCTCCGACATGACTCTGGCAGATGCACTGCATTCTCTTCGGCGTGTACTGGGGTCCCTCTGTGCCCATCCCACACTATGCAACCTTCTTTGACACCAGCCGCTGCTGGGAAAGCCTCGCCTGAGCCAGTAACAGTATCTTTTGCTATTTGGGACTGCTCTGATACCTGGGGTGGCACCCCCTGCCCCCTAAGCATGGAAGCATGAAAAAGAAGGTGTTAAGGCCCTCTTCAGGCACAGAGCAGGTAGAACTTCTTGACCAATTTACACTCCAGCTCACTCTGCTGTTTTCTCTTTCCTTCATTGTGCATGGCTCCAGTCTCAGGCTGGTAATTAACACTTAAAAGCCTGTGGACGAATTATTGAATCAATGTACCAAAGGAGCACAGGACTGTTGTGGAGATGTCACGCTTATGGTAGGAAAAGGCTGTTGCAATACCAAGCCTCCCCTCTGCATCCCAGACGTCCACATGTGGGTAGAACAGAGCAGGTGGCACCCCTTGACCAATGAGGCATGAGGACCGGGGGATAATGGTTCTCCGCTTCGGTGCTGCACGTAGACAACTCTGCGGTCATTCTCTTGGCTCTTCGGAGGTTCTGGTAGGATCAAGCTCCAATCGCTCATGGTAGTAATGAGTTTGGTGACAGACACTTGCACTCCCTCATTCTCTGTTTCACAACGACCTGTACACAAGCCCTCATCAGGCTCTGCTTTCAAGAAGAACCCAGGTTAAGACACAATGGAAAGTTTATTTTGAGAGATGAAACTTCACACAGAGCATTTAAATTGCCATCAGCAATAGCACGTCCTATCAGATTCTCATTCAAGTAAAAGAGATCTCACTACTCGAAAGAGATCAGACTATTCCTCTATTTGCAAAATGCTTTTTTTTTTGGAGGAAATTAAATATTGTCTTTAAGAAGAGCTCTGAAGTTTCGAGTTCCAAGCAATTAAAACGCCAGAGTTAACCAGAAAAAAAACACTGCAGCAGTCTTTTTACTGTCTAATATACATGTCTTATTAATAATATTTAGTTCGTTAATAATAAATAGTATTATTGGACTTTAAGTGCTCCTTCAGAGTGAGGACAAGGTATTCCTGAATATAAGATTCTGATAGGGTTCTTTTGGATGCAGAGGTATAGTTATGATCTGATCATAAGCAAGTGCTGGACCTGGCTGTTTAGGATGAACTGTGAAGCATAAGAGAATGTCCAGTTCAGGCCAGGAATAAAGAATGACATAAGCCAGGCAAAACGGTGGCCTCATTAGCACTCAGCTCAGCCTACTAGCCTAACAGTTCCATGGACATTGTTGGTTTCTTCCCCAACATCCATCCTACCTGCTCTGTGCCATGCAGCAGCTGTGTGACTGTGGGGGACAGATCTCCACCCCAGCTCTAGAAGTGGGATCTCACTGGCCTTAAACAATGACTGTAATCCCACTCTCCTTACCACAGTGACTGGCTCGAGGATTGATTGGCTTAAGCCAGTTAACACATGTCATTCCTCCCCTGGCCACTACTGATTGGTAAAGAATTGGTACAAACATAATGAAGTCTAGGAATTTTGTTTGCAAGTTGAGAAGCTCTTTGAATGCGGACACCTGAGATGCAGAGGCGAGGCTTGCTATTGCAACAGCCTTTTCCTACCATAAGCGTGCAATTTCCACAACAGTTCTATGCTCCAATGGTACACTGATTCAATAATTTGTGCACAGGCTTTTAAGTGTTAATTACCAGCTTGAGACTGGAGCTATATATAATGAAGGAAAGAGTCAGAGAACAGCATAGTGAGCTGGAGCCTAAACAAACCATGCCTGAAGCCTCCCCTATGTCAAGACTCTTAGTCACTGACCCAATAAATTCCCTGTGTTGTTTAAGGCAGGATGAAATGGATTTTCTGCTACTTGGAAATGAAAGCATCCTGACATACAAAGGATCCTGTCTGAAATATTTTCCAAACCTTGCAGTATTTGGAACTTGATGGTCAGACAGCAGATACTCAATGAACATAGTAGTTTTGAAATGATTATTCCATTTTAAAGAAACCATAAATAATTTAGATTTCTGTTTGGATGCTAGTTCAAGATTCTGGATTATTCTCCTCAGCTCTGCATTCTAAAGAAGTAACTTGCTTGCTGTATCCAACAGAAAGTTCTGTTTATGGTGCCTTAATTATGATTCTTAAGGCACTGAAGAGGCTATTGAGGGGACTAATATATATTTTCCCTAACAAGTGATGGAATAAATTCTCCAGTCCAAGAAAAAAGGAAAAATGGATGTAAAATACAGCCACTGCTTGCCAAAGTGATTAACCATAAATAATGACTCACTTTTTCCTATTTACTAAATTTTAAGAACGAGGAATCTCATTGACAGCTTGAAATATTTTAAAAGGGAGAAAATATAATTTCAGTATGTCATTTCAGATGATTGACTACTTGTAGACATGTGGATAAATGCAATCAACATATAGCCCAAGGCCTTAGACTATACTTCCAGGAAATAATTTGATATTCCTTCTCTATCAAGTGTTTTAACAGAGCTGCTAATAACCGGGGATATGATCGTGTTGCTAACGTTGATTCTCTGGAAGAGAAATGGCAATGTAAGAAAACAGCACAGATCAGACAGCTTTCAGGATAAAATGCAAAAGTGCATCTTCGAACTAATAATAACAAATCTGTTTCCCACACTTCTGAGTCACTAAGATCTTCCATTCTTCCCCCCATGCCGTAAATGTGCAACTACCACAGGCCCACTCTGAATATGGCAGGGAGACAGTGTGGTCCAGGAGAAACCTCCCAGGAGGGAGCTCTCTGCTCAGCTAGGTTGCTGCCAAGTCCTGGGCAAGTTTCTCAACTGGGCAAGTTTCTCACCTGCTATGACTTTGAAGCTGCTCACGTGTCAAGCTGAATGGCTAGGCTAGATGATTGCTAAGATTTGCTCCAGTTCTCAATTTTGATGAATCTAAGCTGGATCTTAGTTATACAATTAGTATCTTTGTATGCAGAAAATTGGAAAATGCAACCCAACTCCTGTTAGCCATGTTTAGCCTTTTAAAAAAAAAGTAGTTTGAACCTTTGACCCTGTGGACATTTATAAGCAACCATAAGCATATATAAATGTAAAGAAAAAAGATCCTACCATCAACAATGTGAAATATTAGTGGAGATAAAGCCATTTCTATTTCAAATATATAATCACTTCAGCTGAGATACCCAGTATCATCTTGAACTTGATTATGAGATAAAAGAAATGGGACAGAGATGGCAATCATTTAATCTCTTAAGAACAGCTATTCTGAAGAGCTTTTCACTCTATGCTCAATAGATTTCTAGCAGGTTATGATCTGGCTAGAAAGAAAGCATAATGATGAAGAAAATTATGTTTTCAATAACACAGGCTTTTTACAGTACAAGTCCTTCCACAAAGGAGGCAATAAAATGAACTCTGACCACTTTAACAGATGGCATAATGGCTCAGTGCACAGATGTGGCCTCTCTGAAAGCAACAAGTTCATCTCCTTGACTGGAGGTTTAGGAATGAGCTGAACTTTCAAGTGTAATGTAGGAAAGATTACATACTTCCATACAAGAAAGCTGAGTATTAGTGGGTTCAGAAGCTTGGAGAGATGGACTAAAAGAATAAGGCTTAATGAGTTTCATTTTGCTAATGCAACAAATAGAGTTGAAGTTGAAATGTGAACTATAAATATCAAGCCATTTGTAAATGCCCTCCTAATTACATTGTTAGCCATTGTTTGGACGGAAGCTTGCCTTTTAAAAAGTATACTTCCTCAGAGTCAGAAAATACCAATTGTCAAATAATGCTTATTTTCTTTAATAGTATAATATTCTGAGTGGGATATATTTTTAATAATATGTGATAGAAGGACTGTAGAGTTTTTTGTTTACTTTCTTTGGGAAATTTGATAAATCAAAAGTTTATCTGGGAAAATAAATATGCCATAAAATTAAAAATATTTTTAAAAATAATAATGTTATCAAAACAAAAATAAATCCTCAATTCAGTAATTAAAACAGCGTGATTATTACTCAGGAATCAATGGATAAGAACAATGTCCAGAAATAGGAATATAGGAATTCTGCAAAATTCAAACAAGGCAATTCAAACGAGTGGGGATGGAACAGGTTGGCAGGAAAAGAAGCTGGGATAATTGGCTATCCATTTGGGGATGGGTGGAGTTTGACTCCATGGCAGAGCCTGCTTTGTGTTCAGCAAAATTTACTTCCCTCTCTTCCGGGGAACATAGCTAGACTACATTTCCCAGCCTCCCTTGCAATGAGATGCAACCAGGAGTCCCGGCAATGAATGTTAATAATATAATGATATAGGAACAAAGACTAGCTGTTGCTCCATCTAATTAAAAGCGTAATATTTCAAAGGCCTGTACAGGACCTTATAATCACCCTGTGACATGGCCAAATCCTGAAGGATATTCTCATAACAGTGTTAGCAAATACTCACCAGTAAGTGAGTAATTTACTCTGTATATCTTGGTTGTAGAAAAATTATTTTAAAATTCTGTGAAGATAGAATTTTTTTCCATTAAATGAGAGTGCAGGAACTTATATAAAAATTAAGATTTGTTTTTAACAGCTTGTACTTTAGTTTTCAATAATCCATTTGCGAAAATAAGATTTTACATCTCAGCCCATTTCTCACTGATGTGATGTGCATCACTGAGCCACTAGGAAATTTGGCCTTAGTTCAGCATGACTATAATAAATTATTTATGTTTTCATTTACAACATGCTCCTAGCATTTAAAACCTCTGGGTCTGTGGACAATAATACATGACATAAAAAATGAATAACATTTCTTAATGAAACAATTCCCTCAAATTATCAAAAGCACTCTATTAATGGAGTCCACTCACAATAAAAAAGTCACACCAAATGGAATGACCAAAAGGGCTTTTAACAAGAGAATTTCAGTCTAAAGAGATAAAGGTTCAGAGGGCCATATACAAGCATTTAGAAAATTATGAAATGCATGAGGGGCGTGAATATGGGCAAATCAATCAAATCCTAGGATTAAAACTAAGGGACTCCAAGTGAAAGTTCAGAGGGGACATTTGAGGACCCAAACCTGGAAGTGCTTCTTCATCTAACAGTTAGAATTTGTTTTCTATCCCTGCAATAATTCTCAGAGTTGGTATGGGGATGAGAGAAGAAAAAGGAACATACCGTGAGGGAGGTCTTACAAATTACATATGACATCCTCATTCCCCGACCCTGTCCGCCTCGCTCCCTCTGCCCAGCACTAAGCATTACTCCTGAGACGGGTGACCGTTGTGCTGACTCTGGTGTGGCATTTGCCTTGTGGGTGGGGGAGGCGAAGAGTCCTCAGAGGCTTCCTGCCAGGAACAGACACTGGCTCATGAGGGGTTTCAATATAGCGTAAATCACTAAGGGACATTAGGATGTTGGGGAGCTCTTCCTACCCTTGGGAAGAAACTGCTCTCCCATAAATTGCCACACTAATACCAATTTCAGGGATTCAAATTACTGGCCCAGTCCAGCAAGACATTTTCTGCCCATTATCTAGTTTCTCCTGCCTCCAGGCAGGGCCACATCATTGATTATGGAGCATTTCAGCCACTAAAAAAGATCACGCTCATCATTAAAGACATTAAGTGTTGATCTGTGCTGGCTAAGTGACTTAAAAGGTTCGTGCCCTTCTAGTAACAACTCAAAGAGGCTATTTCAGGATATTTATTAAACAAATTAAGTATTTACATTATGCTCAAGCACAGAGGCACAGTCACCGAGTGCAGAAGTGTAAGAAGACAAAACCAAGAGAATTTATGTTGGAGAGAACGCGGCATTTTTAGTTCTTAGAAGCGGGGGCTGAGGAACCTCCAAATGCTTGAGAAAGAGACTGAATTGGGCAGGGAAAGTGTTCTGCTTCCCTCCACCTGTCAATGGCATCCCAATGACCACCTCCTTAAAAGGGAATAAACAGTGATTAAAAACTGCAGAGACAATTTAGAAAATCTCCTTCAAGGCCTAAAGACTAAAGGAAACAGGTATATTAACCCTACAATTTTCCCCCACAATTTAAAATTTTAGGACCCGAATCATGATGACCCGGATTTTAGAAGTATTTTCTGTAGCCTATGGTACACACTCTGGTGAAGGAACCCACGTTTTCTTGAACACAGTGACAGCCCATGAATGCTGGACCATCAATGTGACTGAGATTAGTGATCCTCCTCGCCTGCCTATGAACCTGCAGTGGGCAGAGGTCACCTATATCGTGTTCACTGTGCTGTTCCCAGTATTCGGCACAATGTCTGGCACACAGTGGTGTTCAATAAGTATCTGCTGAATATACGAGCATGTGAACGGGAGAGTTCGGAGAAGGGAGAAAGAACTCACCACTCCACGATCTTACATCAATTGCTGTGAAAATGTTGGACTTGTCCTTCCATCAGCATAAGAACATTAGGATCCGGCTACTTAAATGTAAGACAGATGTTTCTCCCATTGTTATAGTCTTTATAATTTTCATTTTTAATGGCCATATGCAATTTTATCAAATGGATTTATAATACATTTTTTTTGTTGGACTTTTGAGTCAATCCAGTCTTTTCGCTTTTATAAATGTATTACTGAACATGTTGAGTAACTATGCAGAGGCGCGTAGATCACCTGAGGTCAGGGGTTTGAGACCAGCCTGGCCAACATGGTGAAACCCTGTCTCTACTAAAAACACAAAAATTAGCTGGGCGTGGTGGCACGCACCTGCAATCCCAGCTACTCAGGAGGCTGAGGCAGAAGAATCGCTTGAACTTGAGAGGCAAAGGTTGCAGTGAGCTGAGATCGCACCACTGCACTCTAGCCTGGGCGACAGAGTAAGACTCTGTCTCCAAAAAAAAAGAAAAAAGAAAAAAGAAATGGATTCTTGAGTTCAGTTACTCATTCACCAGGCAAACACTAAGAGCCCACTATGGTCCAGGCACAGTAGGTTCTGAAGATACATGGGTGAGCAGAAAACACAAGAGTCCCTTTGAGCTTTTACCCAATCCTGGGAGAGAATTCTACAAGCAAAATTAAATAATTCTATTAATACAAGCAAAATAATATTACCAGTGTCCTAAGCGCCCTGAAGGAGTGACAGAATGTTCTAGGAGAGGGTGGGACATAGGGGCGAGAACTGGGCAGCAGGTTGGGGGATCAAGACCTGGCTGAAATCTGAGAAGCAGGGAGCTAATAAGGGAGGTGCGAGAGGGGAAGAGCTCTCCAAGCAGAGGGAACAGCATGTGCAAGGTCCTTGTGGCAGGACAGAGCAAGGTACATTCAAGGAACTGAAAGAAGGCAAATGTGACCAGGCACAGAGTGAGGATGAGCATGGGGCCAAATGAGGCTGTGGGGTGCATGGGCTGGAACTATTCAGGTCCTGGAAGTCTATGTAAGGACTTTGGTCATGATCCAAAGAGCGATGGGAAGTCATCAAAGTGCTTCAAGTAGGGGGCTGACGTGCTTGATACAAATTTTGGAAGTTTATCTTTGCTTATTAACACCCTGCCCCAAAGGGATCCATGTCCTATCTCCAGCACCTGTGAATATGTTGTATTATGTGGGGAAGGAAAATTAGGGTTGCAGACAGAATTAAGGTTGCTGACTCTAAAATGGGGAGATTATCCTGGGTTATCTAGGTGGGGCCAATGTAATCTTCGGAGACTTTGAAAGCAGGAGAGGGTGTACAAGAACCACAGGAGCCAGAGAGATGTGAAGATGCTAAACTACCAGCTTTGTTGATGGAGGAAAAAGCCATGAGCGGAAAGCAGGGGGCCTCCGGACGCTGGAAACAGTAGACATGGCTTCTTCACTTGAGCCTCCAGCAGCAATGCGGTCCTGCGGACACCTGGATTTTAGCCCAGTGATGGCCATTTTGGATTTTGGCCTCCAGAAATGTAAGATGATAAATTTGTGTTGTTTAAAGCCACCAAGCTGGTGGCAACTTGTTATAGCGGCAATAGGAATCTAATACAAAGGAGATGATCATGAATTTAGTTTTGGGTATTTAAGTTTTACAAGTCTTTGACACAAAGAACATGGACATTTGGAAGTATTATTCATCTATAGCCACTCTCCTAATAAGTAATATGATCTTTATTTAATTATTTTACCTTTCATGACTTCAGTGTTATCATATATAAAAAGAAAATAGATTTAAGGTTGGTTCCAGTTCTAAATCTCTGAGCTTATAAGCCTGGAAAGGAACAAATATGCTTTTCACTTAGATTCCTGTCAGAATTTGGCAATCAGTGGGGAAAAAGTGATATTAAAAATAGTGATCTCAACTAAAGGGGGAAAAGATTCCATTTTTAAAAAGTACCCAAAATATGAAATAACTAGAAATACCTTAATAAGAAATGTGTTGAATTTATATAAAGAAAACTACAGAATTCCTTTGAGACATATAAAAGGATATTTGAAAATGTGCAGGGACAAGCCACGTGTGTATTCCTGGATGGGAAGACTGAACATTGTAAAGATGCCAAATCCTTCCCAATTAATTTATAGGTTGAATGCAATTTTCATCAAAACCCCAAAGGGAGTTCTTGGAACTTCACAAAAATGATTTTACCATTCATCTGGAAAATAAACAGGCAAGAAGAGCTGAGAACAAATGTGACAACAAGAAACACCAGGTTTTAGAACATATTGTAAGAATTGGGGGGAGGAGGGGGGAAGGTGTGTCCCTGGAGTAAGAATAAGGTGTCCAAGGGAATAGGACAGATGTCCTGGAAAGGTCCCCTCATATGAAAAAGGAATCAGCACAGCACAAGGTGACAAAGGCATTATATATAAATGGGGATTATTTAATAAAGGATCATGGAAAAACTGGCTATTTGGAAACAAAAATGCTTAGATCATCACCCCATGCTATATACCAAAATAAGTTCCAAACTCATTGACATGCTAGATAGTCCTAAAATTCAAACCAACCAAGAATATGGAAGCGGATATTAATCTGGTCTCTAGACAAGGAAAATTTTCTTAGTACAAAAGCAATTGAAGAAATTGTGAAGGAAAAGATCACAGATTTGAATAGATGAAAACTTAAAATCTCTGCACATCAAAAATTTTAATAAAAAAGGAAAACAATAAGCTGGAAAAACAATTGTATTAAAAATAGAAAAAAGTAAATGTTTTCACTATAGAAGAGAAAATGGGCAAATGGTATGAATAGATAATTCACAGAAAAGAGAACAGAAAAGGCTAATAAACATGTAAAAACGTTCAAGGTTATTAGCAATTGGAGAAATAAAACAAAAAAATGAGATACTCTTTCCACCTATTAGATTCGTAAAGATTTGAAAAATAGCACTCGGCCATTGGTAAGAACAGGGAGAGAAAGGGCATATGCAGTGAGGGGAGCAGAATTTGTTTGTTACAGGAGCTGTAAAAATGATAAAATAACTTCAGGCTCTCTGATACGATACCTTGATATCTAGGAACATCTCTTAAGAAGATAAAAGTGAAGACAAATTTGTTTATTGTAGGATTATTTATAAAGGAAAATGGCAAAATGAAAAGCATGGATATAAAACTCACACTCATCTTAACAAAAACAGAGAAACAGGGAAGAATCAATACCAAAATATTAATGATGATTATCTTTGGTTTGGTATGAATATGGTTGTTTGGTTTGTTTTGTTTGTTCGTTTTGTTTCCTTTCTTCAGACCTTTCTCTATTTCCAGCATATTCTATGAGGAGCATTTGTTACTTCAGCCAGATCTCCTCCCAACCGTCCACCTCCCATGCCCTGCCCCACCTTCTACCCTCCACCACCCACAAAATGCCTACGTGCTCAGCACACAACCACTTCTCTATTTTGTGAGTTTCCCATTGCGTGCAGCTGATAGCTGAGGGAAAATTCATGTCTGATAAAATCATCTTGCGAGTGATGGCCAACCAAGGAAAACCATTTCACACTTAGGGAGTTTACATAACGTGAGTTTATGAGAAAGGAATGAAAGAAAAGATGTTACGGGCAGAACTTTCAGAGAAACAACCGTGCTTGACTCTGCGGAGAAGGAATGCAGTTCCAGGGTGCCCGGTGTCTGCGTGCATTCCTCGGCTGCCGCTCTCTTTCAGTGACTACATGGTCTGACTATTTGACTGGTTTGACACTCTTTAGTAATAAATATATCCCCATATGGAAGTTTTACTGAAAATAGCTCCCTGGGGGGAGAAAAAAAAAAACTAACCTTTTTTTTTTTTTCCCACTTTGAATTGAACCACAGGTATAAAATAACTCTGAACTTGGTGTTCAGTGCTACAACCTCTAGAGCACTGTACAGAACAAATGCCCTGAAGTGAGAACTTTTCATGTCTTCTTTTCTTCCCCTCTTTGCTTTTCTGTCCCTCGCTGAAGTGAGCTGTGGTGAGGGCTTCAGACCTGCCGCCTGCCAGCAACACACGGTCTGGTCCACTGGGAGAAAGGGCTCTACTGACCTGCCCTCGATGCTTCCAGAGTCCAAGCCTCTCCCCAGAACAACACCACGTAGTCTTTTTTCCTTCAAGGGACTTTAAAAGTCACCCAGCAGGCTGGGCACGGTGGCTCATGCCTATAATCCCAGCACTTTGGGAGGACGAGGCGGGCAGATCACCTGAGGTTGGGAGTTTGAGAGCAGCCTGACCAACATGGAGAAACGCCCTCTCTACTAAAAATAGAAAATTAGCTGGGTGTGGTGGTACATGCCTGTAATCCCAGCTACTTGGGAAGCTGAGGCAGGAGAATTGCTTGAACCCGGGACGTGGAGGTTGTGGTGAGCGGAGATCAGGCCATTGCACTCCAGCCTGGACAATAAGAGTGAAACTTTAAAAAAAAAAATCACCCAGCCCTACTCTTTCATTTTACAGATGGGGAAACAGAGGCTCAGATGCACGAAGCTGCTTTCTTACCTAGCATAGCAGAGCAGGTCTCTGGATTCATGGCACAGTCCTATGCCCAGCTAATAACTCTGGGCTTTTGGAGATTTTGAGGGTCTTTGCCAACAACCCAGGTTGGTCCCATTGGACACAGAAAGAAACACCAATTTGTAATACACTGCCATCTCAAAGCTGTGTACACACTGCAAGCAGTACCAGGGACAAGACACTGGGACTCCCCATTTCAACTGCTTGATCATTTCCAGCTTATGTGGGAATATGGGATAAACTCTAGGATTAGGATGACTTTGGTGTGCAGTTAGCCTAAAGCTCTTCACAGCCATGCAGAATTTGGGGCTGAATAAGACATGAAGATCTATCCTTGGAATATGTGGTAATTATGACATCACAATGAACATCCTCCCCAGAGCCCCAAAGAATAGCCCAAGAGAACATCCCAACAATTTGGGGGTGGGAAAAGAAGGCACAAAAACATTTCAAAATATTAGTGTTTCAAAAATGGTGTCATAAGTATGCATGTAAAAAATTTGTTTAAGTTCTTAGTTAGGTTTTCCCCCCACGGATGCTGGGTTGGGCTTAAGAAAAAAGTCTTTCACAAAACCTGAGTTTAATAGGAGCATTGGTATCATAATTGGAGGAATTTCATTATGAAATCCTTTTTTTTTTCCCCAAGATGGAGTCTTGTTCTGTCACCCAGGCTGGAGTGCAGTGGCACAATCTCGGCTCACTGCAACCTCCGCCTCCTGGGTTCAAGCAATTTTCCTGCTTCAGCCTCCTGAGTAGCTGAGATTACAGGTATGCGCCACTACGCCCAGCTAATTTTTGTATTTTTAGTGGAGAAGGGATTTCACCATGTTGGCCAGGATGGTCTTGAACTCCTGACCTTATAATCCACCCGCCTCAGCCTCCCAAAGTGCTGGGAGGTGTGAGTCATCGTGCCCCGCTGAAATCCTTTCTAATTAGTACTATATAAATTGCTGTAAATTTGAATTTTGGGCAATGGTGAGGAAATAAGCTGATGGAGGAAAGTGAGTCCTCCTGGAACATCCTAAAGATTAGAGTTTTGACTCATTTGTCGGGTTCAACTGGAAAAATAAAAATCAAGAAGAAAAGAATTTTATCATTTTTTCCTATTTTAGTGAATAATGTCATTGGTATTGTGGTAGACATTACACTGAATCTGTAGATAGCTTTGGGTAGTACTGACATTTTCACAATATTAATCCTTCCAATCCATGAGCATGGTATATCTATTTTGTCTGTGTCCTCTTCAATTTCTCTTATCAGTGTTTTATAGTTTTCCTTGTAGAGATTTTTTATTTCTTTGGTTACATTTCTTCCTAGGTATTTTATACTTTTTTTGTAGCTATTGCAAATGGAATTGCTTTTTTGATTTCCTTTCAGTTTGTTCACTGTTGGCATATATAAATGGTACTGATTTCTATAAGTTGATTTTGTATCATATAACTTCATTTAATTCATTTATCAGTTCTAATAGTTTTTTGGTGGAGTCTTTAGGTTTTTCTAAATATGTTGCTAGCAAACAAGGATAATTTGACTTCTTCCTTTAGGAACATGACGAAGTACCAACAACTCCTTAAAAAGAAAATCTTTGAAACATTAGAGCAAAAGATAAAAAATTTGTGAACTAACAAGAAAAGTAACCATAAAAGAAATATGTTCTTCTCATAATACAGTTAATTCACTCCTAGCACACTTTGCTGGCCCTCACAATTACTTACATGTTAAAAGGCTTAAAAGGGAATTTTATAAAATAAAGTATATATTCCTAATCTTTAACTTCTGAAAACTAAACAAAGCAAAACCCTTAGTGGAGATACAGATATTAGTGGCATGTTTCCTAAAGTAAACTCAAAACAGAGATACTCTTTATCTTACATTTTATTTAATAAACTAGCAGAGGGTCTTGCCATGGTGAAAAGGCAAGAAAAACAAATAAGAAAAATTAATAGGAAAGAAACATTATTAATTGCTACAGCTGCGATTATATAACCCAGAAAACTCAAAGGAATCTACTAAGAATTTTAGAAGTAAAATAATGCAAGGATAATTATTATATAAAACATGCTCTAAAAATAACATTCCTTTTCAACAACAACTATCAAACTTTTTGTTTCAAAATTAGATTTCTCTTATAACAAGGAAAAAATATATCTGTATTTAATACACATTTGTTGAGTACCCACTTGGTAATTAAAGTAAGGTGGAATGTATCAGTCCAATAAAAAAACTATAAACATTTTATAAAAGAAAAAAGAAAAATAGGCAATACTTCAAGGTAATTTGTAGATTTAATACATTTCTAAATAAAATAATAATAGGATATTTTAGTATGTAAGAATTCTGAAGTTCATATCAGAGATTAACTGGGACAATAAGGGGCAGCTTAAGAGAGATCAGAATGTATCAAAAAGCAACCCACATTAAAAGAAATAGGAGCAGCGACTAACACCTGTAATCCCAGTGCTTTGGGAGGCCAAGGTGGGAGGATTGCTTGAGGTCAGGAGTTCGAGACCAGCCAAAAACTGGGCAACATAGTGAGACCCTGTCTCTACAAAAAATAAAAAATAAAAAAATTAGCTGGGTATGTACCTGTAGTCCTAGCTACTCAGAAGGCTCAGATAGGAGGATCACTTGAGCCCAGGAGTTCTGGATAACAGTGAGCTATGATCATACCACTGCATTTTAGCCTGGGTGATACAGCTGAGACTCCTTCTTTAAAAAAAAAAAATTATAAATATAAACTTAGATCCTTACTTTATACTATAAAACAGAATAAAGACATTGTAAATAAAAATTTAACATACAATATCCCAAAGATAGATGAAAATAATAATATATTTATCCCAGGTGGGTATTTAGATTCACTATTTAAAACACACGAGAAAATTACAAGTAAATTGCAGTTGCCAGGCCAGGCGTAGGCGTGGTGGCTCATGCTTGTAATCCCAGCACTTTGGGAGGCTGAGGCGGGTGGGTCACTTGAGGTCAGGAGTTCCGAGACCAGCCTGGCCAACATGGCGAAACCCCGACTCTACTAAAAATACAAAAATTAGCCGGGTGTTGTGGAAGGTGCCTGTAGTCCCAGCTACTCAGGAGGCTGTGGCAGAAGAATTGCTTGAACCCGGGAGGCAGAGGTTTCAGTGAGCTGAGATCACGCCACTGTACTCCAGCCTGGGTGACAGAGTGAGACTCTGTCTCAAAAAAGAAAAAAAAAAATTGCAGTTGGGGTAGGGAGTAAACCAAGATAAAAGGTAAATATGGATATGAAATTGTGATAAATATTATATGTAAATGTTGACATCTAAAATATATGAAACGCTCTTATAACTCTATAAGAATAATTCAAAATTACCAATGACAAACGGTTAAAAGTTACAGAAGGAAAAATATTTTAAATACCAAATTTAAGTAAATGTTCAACTTGCCAGGTAAGTGAAATGAAATAAAGCTGCAATGTCACACTTTACACTCACCAAAATAGCCAGTAAAGACAAGTGAGAAAGACCAGAGTTGGCGAGCCTCCAGGGAACAACACACTATGATTCAGTGATAGTGTTTCAAATTCTTTGGAAGACAGACAAGTAGAACTACAAAAGAAAGAAACAAGAGGGAAAGAGGAGGTACGGAGAAGAAGGGAAGGAAGGAGGGAGGAAGGGAGGGAAAAAGGAAAGAAGAAAAGATTATGTTTTTGACCCATTCATCTTATTTCTGAAAATGTATCCAAAGAAAATATACTTTAAAATTTTCTGCTCTTCAACAAACACAGGTAAGGCAATGAACAGACAAGCTACAGCCTAGAAGAAAAATCTTTGCAAAGTACATACCTGATAAAGCAATATGTAAAGAACTCTCAAAACTCAATGATAAAGCAAACACCACAGTAAACAACAGGTGAGAGATTTGAACAGACACTTCACTAAAGAAGATACGATGGAAAATACGCACATGAAAAGATATTCAACGTCATTGGTCATTACAAAAATACTGACTAAAACCACAGTGAGAGACGCCACTACATGCCTGTAAGAATGGCTAAATTTACAAAGATAGTGTGTTAGTGAGGACGCAGAGCACCTGGAATTCTCATTCACTGCTGGTAGAAATGAAAACAGGTACAGCCACTTAGGAAAAAATTGGCAGTTTTGTAAAAAAACTAGACATATAATACATCTACCATACGGTCCAGCCATTCTACCCCTAGCTACATATCCAAGGGAAAAGAAAGCACATATCTATTCGGACTTGCAAACCAATGTTCACAGCAGCTTTATTTGTTTAATGGCCCCAAACTGGAAACAAACCCAACCTCCATCAACATGGTACATTGTTACAATGTACTCAGCAATGGAAAAGGAATGAACTCTTGATACATGGTATCCCATGGATAAATCTCAAAGTAATTACACAGGGTCAAAGAAGCCAGACCAAAACAAGTACATAATTATATGATTCCATTTATATAATATTGTAGAAAATGAAAACTAATTTGCAGTGTCAGAAAGTAGTTCAGTGGTTATCTGAGAAGGGGGAAGGGGGAACAGGGAGGTGGGAAGGGGTAGGAGGGTGGGAGGAACTGCAAAGGGATACAAAGAAACTTTCTATTTTTTTTTTTCTTCCTGGAGACAGGGTCTCACTTTGTCACCCAGGCTGGACTGCCATTGCATAATCATAGCTCACTACAGCCTAAAACTCCTGGGTTCAAGCGATCCTCCCTGGTCAGCCTCCAGAGTAGCTGGGACTACAGGGGAATGCCACCATGTCCAGCTAATTACAAAAAAAACCCATTTTTTTTAGAGACGGGGTCTTGCTTTGCTGCCCAGGCTGGTCTTGAAGTCCTGGCCTCAAGCAGTCCTCCTGCCTTGGTCTCCCAAAGTGCTGAAATTACAGGCATGAGCCACTGTGCCCAGCCCCAAAGAAACTTTTAACGGTGACGGCTATCTTCAATATTTGACTGTAGTTATATTTCATGTGTATACATACCAAAAATTATTCAAGCATGTTAAATTATTAAATATATGTAGTTTATTACACATCGGTTATATCACAATAAAAATGTAAAAAAAAATTTAGATAAAAAGTCATTTATACCATCATCTTTTACAATGGTAAAAATCTGTTAGGAAATCCCAATCCAACAATAGGAATATGACTCAGTAAACTATGGCTCATCAATTTACCATAAAGCTTTTCTGTTATTAAACATAATACATGTAAAGACCACGCAGACATAAACTTCCTCATAGTAGGACACAAAACCACATATACAATATTATAACAGCTATACAAAAGCCTAGGATTACATAAGGTTAAAGACTGGAAGAGGCTATAGAAAAACCTAACAGTTGTCATAGTAAAGGAAGGGATTACAGGTGTTTAAGTGCAGAGCTGTCGATTTTTTTTTCCTTTATTCACAAAGAAGAGCATGCTTGTGTTTTAGAAGTTTAGTAACATCTTTCTAAAGCTCTCCAGAGAAACAGACACAATAGAGACGTCTAAAGCTCTCTCCAAAGGATTTGGGAAGTGCTGCCACCAAAGAGACAAAGAAACTTAAGGAAAATTAAATGCTGAATTCCCCAGCAAAATATTCATCATTTGCCTTTTCCCTCTCTCCTTCCACTCTTCTCCATTCCACAGCCCCCACCACTCTCACTGCTGGCCTTCCCCTGGACACTGCCTCACTCAGGTCCTTCTCATTCCTCCCCTAGCTACCATCATAATGCTGCACACTAGATTTCAGTCTCTACACTGCCATCTAGACAGGCGACATCACATATATCCCTCATCAAAACGTTAGAAGACTCCCACTCGGCCCACATAATACAGTTAACTCCTTCACATGGTCTCTCAGGAGCTGCAGTAGCCTCTACTCGCAGCCTTATTTAAACATTATTTCCTTATTCCCAAACTCCAGCCTCTTATTTGCTATTCCTTAATTCCTATGCACTACTCGAAGTTCTAGGGGTATAAAAATGAGTAATAGATGTACGATGGTTAATTTTATGTGTTACCTTGGCTAGGCTATGATGCCCAGTTGTTTGATCAAATACCAGTCTAGACATTGCTGTGAAATTAATTTTTAGATTTTTAGATATTATATATGTTTTATACATTATAATATATATTATATATAATATACATATTATATACATGTTTTACATATTTTATATATGTCAAATTTTTGTCATATTTTCTCTTTGTCATACAGGCTGGAATGCAGTGACCTGATCTCAGCTCACTGCCACCTTGAACTCCTGGGATCAAGTGCCTGGCTAATTTTTTATTTTTTGTAGAGATGGGGGTCTCACTATCTTGCCCAGGATGGTCTCCAACTCCTGGGCTTGAGCAATCCTCCTGCCTTGGCCTCCCAAAGTGCTGGGATTATACCTGTTAGCCACTATGCTGGGCGGTGATTAACATTTAAATCAGTAGACTCTGAGTAAAGCATATTGCTCTCCATAACATAAGTGGACT